>NC_040035.1:10230408-10400667 GCF_003713205.1 Coffea eugenioides | reverse complement strand
ATACAACCAGCAATCACGGTTTCAATGACTCAATCGGTCCTTAAGGTCATTGAGTTAGCCTAAGGCGGTTATGTACTCACCATAAGGGTCATTGAGGTATCATTGTAGTTCCATTCTCAAACTTCTGGAATACTCACCTTTTATTCTATATGCAAGCATGTTACCTACCCTTTCTTTTTATATAAGCAGGCATGATTGACAGCACACAAATTGTAAGTTTTATGCTCACTTGTAAACCAATTTTAACTGCTTCCAAGATTTTCGTTCCTATGCCCTCTCCCCTATGGGGATAATCATACTACATATTTAGTCAACCTTATAATTGCAAATACTTTTCTGTCCACTTTGCCATTGTAATTTCAAATAAAGGATAAAACAAAATAGAACTGTTGATTTAACAAATCCATGATCCAGTACATACCCTTACGACAGCTGAGTGTCAAACAAGAACTTCAGTATTTTTGCTCGTCCCTCACTCAATTTTTCGCCGATAGATGCCAGTCTCGTTTCCTGCTACCACAAAAATATGTCATCTTTCATTGTCTATATTTTCCCATACTTTAGTAATTCTGGAACGTTGGAATACTCATCTTTGCCAATAAAGCAACCATCTTCGTTTGACACTCGTTCATCCCACTGCTATCCATCTGTACATAAAACTATAATTTATACTTTACTTTTCTAATGCAACGAAATACCTTGGCACAAACCGATGCATACCTTTATTCCTTTACCTTGCCTTCTATTTTGTTTGTCTTCCCACACAGGCTTCTCCGTATTGTCCATCCTTAGTCTCTTTCTACTCCACTTTGTAATTTTCAATGCACTCTTTTCACCCATTACAGTACTATTCGTAGTTACTCTATCATTTTCACTCCTGCTTTTGGACCTAACATCTGGCGTTGTAGGACTAATTTTATGTAACTCACTCCCTCTTTTAACATTACCACGCCAATCGTCCTTCTGCCCACCCTCCACACCAAGTGTCTGATTTGTTTTGCACACCATTCCACTTTCATACATCCTCCTCAGCCTTTCAAAACGGCATTCAATCATTGCTTCCATTCTACCAATACTATCTTTCACATCTTTATTACCACATTCAATTTCAATCAGTCTTCTGTCAATGTCTTCTCTACAGCTTATGTTATTGTAAAACTGTACATTGCCCTGTCACTACAAACCCTTCAGTTTTGTACTACTAGCAACGTCACAAAATGCAGATTGCAATTTCAACAACAATTCACACGAAAGGATTTTACATTACCTGTTCCCCCTTAAATATGTGATTCCTTCTCAATATTCGCACTCTTTCATTAATCTCGTACCTTCCCCAAAATCTTAGTCTCGGCCTTCTCGGCTGGAACTTGCGAAACTCGTCCTCACCCTCGATATAGAATCGTTTCAAATAGTAAATCTGCACGGACAAAAACGCCTACCATCATTTATAGGTCCTTTATATCAGATTTTAATTTCATTATTCCAACAATTCCTATCTCTAATACAAAATGGTGCGTCTTTCTTATACCATGAAGAAAAGTGCACATCCCGCTATTCCGTTGCCGTCTCTATCACGGATGCTCTTCACCAAATTGTCTAGTATGAATTTTGACCAGTTCAAAATTTTCATATTCTCCTCTGTAGCCACTACAGCCACCAGATCCCGGCTCACTGTGTCATCCAAACTTGGTGCTAACAACCTACCAACAACAAACAGTACGGACTTCACTTTGAATTCTAAGCCTTCGTTATGAAAACTACATATACTGTGCCTCAATTCCTCCACTAAAATTTCACCGCTATTTATTCTGATATTCAATTCTCTTTCCAACTCTGTATCCATCTCTTGCCTTCGCTTTTCGCTTTCAATATCTTTCCCACGGCTGCTCAACCGAAGTACACATTCCACATCCTTGGCTGTCACCTGTAGACAGTACCCATGAACGTTCAGTGTCCTCCGATCTACATCAAAGTTATCCACCAGCCAGTTCAACATCTCTTCATCAACCTCTACTCCCTTCATATTCAAAATTGACCCGAATCCAAACTCTCTGACAGCCTACCGCTGCTCATCCGAGAGTCAATCCACCATATTCTTCACGGAATGAGTTGAGTGGCTTACCATTGTTTCCGCCGTCCGACGAATGGCCTTGCTTTCACTGCTGTAACTTTTATAATTCGAAGGTGTTCCACTCTCATGCATCAGCGATACTACATTTTCGCTTTCTCCTTCACTATCCCACTGCATATCCGAAGCATCTATTTCGGCCGTCAGCTCCATAACAAATCCCTATCTTCTGCTATTCCTCCTGCTCCGGTTTTGGCGCTTCTTCCTTTCTAATACGCCTAAACTGTTTAGCTTATCCAGTAAGCTTCGCGCCATTTTTCCCTGCCGTACTTTCGCGTACAAACCCTCACTTTGCCAGTTGCTTAATTTCGCCCTCTCCAAATTTCGCATTCGCGGTTGGAGTCCCCTTCAACGCCCAATAGCTCTTCCGGTTGCACGTCACAAAAGCCCTTTCCACGTGCCCAGCCAACACATTTCCCCTACCGTTTGTGGCCACAAATGCTTGAATGTCTTGTCCCTTAACTTTTCACACCTCTGTTTTGACATCTAAACATACTGCAGCAGCATCCTTTTAAACAATAGCCGTGTCCATTGATCTTAATTCTAGTGTGAGTACATTCTTTGTATTATCAAGGTTTGACTCTAACATTACGGCCTGACTCTGCCCTTGTATGGTACCTTTCTATGGCAGGATTTGACTTATGTTGCGTTTTGATGCTGCAGTGTCAGTTCCAGCTCAGAAAGATAGCAATAAAAGATTAAAAAAAAAGTGCAGTGTCAGTTTCAGCAGGAAGAGAAAAAGGGAGCAGGGGCCAGGACGATTGTCAGGCAACCGTTCAGGAACTTTTCATGGTAAAGATATGATAGGCTCATCATCAACAGCCAAAAATATGGGGAACAAAATGGACATGAGTGTAGAGTATTGTAGCTTTAATAGAAACTTGGCTTGTAACTCCGTGATGGCTGTCGTTAAGGGTATGAAAAATTCAAAATCAAAATTTGAAAATCAACTTTTGGTAGGATCAGGCAGGCTTTAAAACTCTTCCAGCTTAAAAGAGGTGGGAAGAAAATGGCGGTAGTGGGTTTTCTCTGAACACAATACATTGTCGCTACAACTCCATATGTTCTTCTCCTCTCAACAAATTACTTCGCATAACATAGACATAAATCTTTGTCTTCTTCTCTTCCAACTCTTAAATAAATCCTATCAAAACAGGCATCTAGTCTGAGGTGTGTACAGTCGGAGTAATATTTTTCTATTAATTGCATACACACGAGTGTGAGTCAATTACTAGTAATAATAATTTCCTCTTGTTTTCTTTTTTTCGTTTTTTTATGGACCACAATAATGCCCATCTTTTCTTTCCATTCCTTTAGGAGCTACAAAAATGACCTTATTTAGTGGAAAAAAAATTCATGATTCTAATAAGTTATACCAAAAAAAAAGACCACTAAAAAATGCTTTATTGTGATGCATAGTACACACCGATGAATTTTAGTTAAAGAATATGGGAAGTGGCAACTTGTTTGGATTGAAACTAGCCTGGGGTGTGGCCACATGTGCCGTTCTTACATCCATCCCGTTAACGAATTTTTATTTTTATTTACTTTTTTCGAAAACTAAGGGCCACATATGTCAGGGGCTCTTTTGTATTACAAAATTTTTTTTTAAAAAAAAAAGATTTCAAAAAAATTCAAAATTTATAGAGAAAGGTGCTCATGCAGCACCCCTAGATGAAGAAAGGCCCACGATTTCCCTCCTTTTGCCCATTTTTTTATTTTTTAATAATATTTACAGAAATTAGCCCAAATTATGGTCCATGTTATATCTAATACATATTTATTCTCATTAGCACTATCTATATATCACAAATTTCAAAAGAGTGAAGGAAAGTTTGTGTAATTTTAAAAGGGGAAATTTGCCAAATTGGTTCTTAACATTTACAAAAAAAACTTTTAATCCCTAATATTTAAAATTAGTCAGAATAATCCCTAACATATAAATTATGAGCCATTTTGGTCATAATGCTCGTATTTGCTCATTTTTCTGACTAAAAATAGCATGCCTCTCTCACGTAGGCATATTTTCAAGGACAAAATTGAAAAATACACTTCTTTTTTATTGAGTTTTTCCATCTTTTCTTCATATTTCCCTAGTTAAACCCTAAAATCCTCACTGAAAGACCAAAATTGAAGAGGAATGCATTCCTAGCCATTCCAAGGAGTTTCTAATACATATGTATAGCAGACTGCATTTACGTGTTTACACGAGGTTTACTTATTTTGAATTGAACTTTGTGTTTTAAAGAAGATCAATCAATACATAATTTAGTGGTAGTATTGTGTGACGATGCATACAAATTAGTAAGAGAATTGCATTGCAGCAGAAGGGATAAGCAAGCTTGTCAAAAAAACCCCATTGGAGGCTAAGAAGGTAGAGAGACAAGAGCAAAAAAGCACAAAAAGCTCATGAAAAGAAAGCGGCCGTCCGGGAATCTAAAGACAAAGACAGCCCACCGACTGCTACTGCCCTTGCTCCTTCGCCGCCGCCACTGCAAGAAATCATATCATTTTACAGGTCTACATACATCATGAAGCATGTGGTCGAACAGTTCACAGATGCCTCATAGGCTTTGATGGAGTGGAAGATGTTTGTGACTGATTGCAAGTAAGGTGGTGGTGAGAGGCAATAAGATAGATCCACTCAAAAAGTTTTATAGAAGGTTCAGAGGAAGAGCCACCGCCAAAGTGCAGCTTCCTTTTTTGATCTGAAGCTGCCGTCGTGGGAGGAAGCCAAATGACTACATTCCTAGCCAACGTGAGAATGCGTTTTTCCTCTTCAATTTTGGTCTTTTAGTGAGGCAATTAGGGATTAATTGGGAAAATATGAAGGAAAGATTGTGACGACCCTACCTCTCCTTAGGGCGTACCCTAGGGTTTCGCAGACCGCTTACCCTACTTTCGTCAGGACTCACTCACTCACTTCAAATAAAATAGGGTGCAACCTCAAGAATAAAAGAGATAACAATTGACGGGTATTTTTACATACGTACAAGTTAAAAAAAAACCGAATTACACCCACAAGGAAGAGTGAACAATTACCGGTATTACTAAAGCTTCTCTATTATTTAGACTATCAATGAATTATAACAAATTTAACCTACTGAAATTATACAAAATAACAAATAAAAGCTCCTTAAGTTGTGGTATTCCTAACTACTCATGCAAGTGCTATATTTGGATCATTGAGTACTACATCTAGGCTAGTTATGGCGTAATTTCCTTATACATTTGAATCCTACTTTCGTAGTGAACCAATTATACTTATAACTAATCCATACCTATTCTCATGGTTATGAAATTAGCTACAAGTTCATTTTTTCAGTGAAATTACATGAAATGAATCACTAAAAACCACATAGGTGCACCTCTACTTTCGTGAGTGTACTCCCTATGTTCAACACTTCTCGAACAAGTGTTAAATCTCAATTTTCATTGTAGAAACAACACCTTAGATAATCACAATCAATGGTACCAGATTAATCATGATTTAAAGAGCCAAAGTGCTAAATAACTTGCTCAAATCATAGCAATCAAATTACCAAATAATAAACACTAACAATTATAGAAAGTTCAACCAAACCCAAGGCTTAAACTTTAGAGACACATATTGAACACAAAATCCAGAACTTGCATATCAACTAAACTTAAGAATCTGATACAAAAGATAAAGAGTTGGAGAAGAGATAACCCATGTCACTTGAGCTTCAACTCCTCCTTCTTCATCTCCATCTTCATCCTAATCTAGCTAACATACAAGAATGGATGAACTATACTAGTCTACACTAATGCTAACCTAACACTCAGAAGATGAAAGAGCTACATTTCTCCACTCTCCAAGTTCTCCCGTATGTCTCTCTATTCTCCTTCAATCTTGCAAGCTTTGGCTATATAAAGGTGAAAGTTGGTCAAGAAGTGAGGTTTACACCTCCCTTTTACAGCTAGGAATGTATCTCACATGTCTAGCATCACATGTGAGTTGGTGGAGGTGAAATTGAGTTTTACGCGTACATAGCAGCCTTTTCTGACCACAATCCGGTCAGGAATCCGGCCACAAATCTAGCCAAATTCCAGCCGGATTGCTACAGTGACCATTTGGTCACTTCTAGTTCAATTTCCAGCTCTGCTCCGATTTTGCATCAACTTCCACTGAACTTTTCTTGATGATAAAAGCTGATTTAGCTCTTGACCAAAACATGAAACTTTTAGCCCTTTGAGTTAGCTTTCCAATTCACCAAGAATCACCTCATTTGGATTTGTGTGGGGTGAGAAATAACTGAAATATCCTTGACTGCTCATTACCCTGTTTCAGCTTTGACCAGTAGAAATTGGCTACTATAATTTGGCTTTTTGACTTCAAAAACCTTCAAACTGGATTCAGATGTCTCACCAAAGTTGTAGATCTATCTCTTATCTTCAAATGGGTTCAAGAATCATCTCAATCCGATCATTGTAGCTCACGTTATAGCCAAAATACGAAAATGTGTCAAAACTATCAAAATGCACAAAATCCCACTAAAAAGTGATAAAACCTCATTTAATCACTTAAAAGCATTTTTCACCAATTATAGCCAAAATGAATCATTTTCTTCCAATAATATAACCAAAGTGACTAAAAATAATATAAAATATCATACAATTATTACGTAAATTAGTCACTTATCAACAATTCCCAAGTTTGGAACATACAAATACATTCATTTCTATCTCAAACATCCATACAATCCCAAATATATCAAAAGATTTAAGTTCTCAAGACATTCAACCCTAATTGAGCGACTAGTGCGAGTACAATTACAAAATTTCCAAAAACTAGACTACGCTAGCCTGTACCAGTCTCACGCCTAGCTCGTATCTCCTTAAGGAAAACAAATGGCGTGGAATGAGCTAAAAGCCCAGTGAGGTTCCAAATAGCAAGTTGACCATTATTTAAAAGTAGAAGTATCAACGTAACAAAATAGCGAGCATAACAAGTTCATAAAAGTGAGTAATAACACTTCAAGTAGCAAATCTCAAAATGAGTGAGTGTAAAATTTTTCAAAAGAAACAATAACCCGATAAGTAATAATCATGTTAAAGTATAAGGATATAGATGGCTCTCAAGAACCAAGCTCCCGTTGCTTCACCAGAGCTTGATCAAGTAGTAGTTGATACTCCGTCAACTTTCAAATAAAGTAACCAGTCCAGTAGAGCACCACTAAGCTACACTCTCCGTCCACCATCAAAACCCCCTATTGGGCCCAAAATCCTCAATAAACACTAATGGTAATACTCGACTATACCGATTAGTCGAGGAGATAACACTCCACTTGAGAACACTAGATACCCACGATTCGTTATCTAATCGACCAAACCCTCGCCGACTCAAATCTATTAACTAACCAGTGGGGTTTGGGTCCCCAAGTCGATGAGATATCATCTCCAATCGACTGAATCAAAATAAAAGTACGGATATGGGAATGAGAGACACCTCCCACTCGGATTGAGTGTGGTACATGTTGCCGCTCAGCGCTTACAAGTCAAGCACAAGTATATCAAGTCAATTGCAACAATAAATAAGTACATATCACATTAGGGCAAGTGTGATAAAGTACACGCTTGCCCGACCAAATCAATCAAATATCAAGTATTTAAATCAAGTATCATGTTCAATCATGTACTTGGAAGCACTCACCAAAGATTTAGTGCTTGTCAAAAATCACGTTCAAGTGTAACTCCTTGGTTGGAGTCCAAATCTGCGATACCATATCATTTAAAAGCTTGAAATCAACTAGGGTTCGAAACTTAAGAGTTTCGCTTTAAACAGATCAAGTAAATGAAACTCGTTTAGATAGGATTCATGTTACGTATCAACTCTAGAAAATTCATGCTCGCTCTTTTGGTGTTACTAAAGAAGCAACTAAAACTTTGGAATTCGCATTTGAGTCCAAAAGACGAGGAAAACATATTCCGAGTGGTCACTACTTTCATTTTTCCATGGGTATGAGTTTCGGACAAATTTCAGCTTATATACCTCTACGAAAGAAGACTTGAATACTATAGACAATCCAAGTTCAATTCGACCTCAAATCTTTGCTCAAGTTGCGAATACACACACCTAACTTTCGAGTGAAAATTTGGGCGGCATGCCCTTTGTATTTAGCTATTTTCCAGCCATTTATGACTTCATTATTTTCCTCAACTTAGCCCAAATTCACACATAAGAAATCTTAACACAATAGCCCTTCAACTAGGCTTAATATCATCCAAATACAACTCAATTCTAGCAATACAACTATCAAAATCAAAGCTGGAACTAGTATTAAAGAAGAATAACTACGTAATAGGTTTGACATCTTCCGGCGTTTTGGTCACAGCTGAAGCTACATTTATTGGATTGGGGTATACTTTATGACATTTCGAAGCTAAGATAGAGAACTACATTTCTTGTAAAGACATCAATACCCAGTTCTTGCATTTTCAAGGTCAAAATGTGAAATCTCAGAGAAAACAGAAAGTCGCCCGCGGAATGGGCTTTTGGCAGTCAGGGGTAGTTTAGTCATTTCACACTTACAGTGCTCCGATTGAGCTGAAATGTTTCAGGTAGATAGTTAACTCCATTCCCTACAACTTTCATGTTTTGATCAAGGCCTGATTCGGCCTTTATCATGGATGAATATACAGTACAGAAACAGGTCAAATTCTACTATCAAAGTTGAAAATTCACTTCTACTCTAAAATTTATATCCTAACTCACTACTATTAAGTATTATATCATCAAAACTATCAATTACTAGCTCAATACCATCAATTACTAGATAAACGACCATAAGCAAGGCTGAAAAATATAAACCCTAGCTACACATTCCACTATATCATCCAAAACTAAATAATTCACCATAGTAAACCAAGGACATAAGCTTCCTTCCCAATTTAACAAGAATAAGTAAGGGAAAAGGAAAGGTAAGCATTATACCTTCCAAAGGATACTTGTAAATGAAAACTAAACCCCTTTCTTCCAAAAATTTTACCACACAAAGCTTTCCCAACACCAAAAGAGAAGTTTAATCGGTTTAGTTCGGTTGATTTCACTCAAACAAGGCAAAATCTAAGGTTGGAGTTGAAAGTTTCTCTTTTTCCTCTCCTAGGTTCGGCCAAGATGGAAGAAAAATGGAGCCAAGAAGAAGATAAGAAGGAAAGAAAAATGCTTGGTCAAAATTTCCTATGCTTCCGACAAGTGTCACCACAAGAATAATTCTCATATTTCTTTCTTTTCTCTCTTTTTCTTGGTCCAAAATTTCAGCTGGCTTGAGGATATTTTGGGGCCGATTTTGCTCACTTAATAACAAGGAGATTAAGGTAATAAAGTAGTGTTCAAGTGGTGCACTCAATCGGTAGCAAACGGTGCACGTCGGTTCAAGCTATTTTTCCTTAACTCGCACGTTCTTGTGTTTTGACCTATGCTTTACTCACTTATTATTAACTCTTCTAATCACACACTTTTCTTACATAATACTCATTCTTATCCACCAAATTTAGTACACACACCTCACCAAGTGATCACACTACAAAAATGCACCAAAGACACACCAAAAACCCTAGTATGCACAAAAAATCATAACTTATGCCCTTCCTTTAAAAAACTCATAACTTGAGTTATAATTATAAAAAATTCATACAACTTGGCCTGTTAAAAACTAGACTTCAAATACTAATAATCTTTAGAAGACAACTCAAAGAGATTCAATTCATAAGTTGGTCTAAATTGAGCCATAAGCTATTACAACATTCCTATGTTTACTTGTGCAGTGCAGAATTTTCAGTCAACTTTGCCAATTTTCTGGAATTTATAGAGATCAAATCAAACTCTAAATTTTATATCGTAGGAAGTCCTATGAGTCTAGTTTTAAATGCAACAAAGGGAACTCAATTCCGACTTTCCTATACGAAGTTATAGCCAATTTTCCAAAACTGCGCAGAGCCTCCTGCAAAAATTTCTAGATTTTCTAACAACTTGAGAATATGAAACTCTGCTTAACAAAATTCACTCTCTTGGCTCAAATTAAACCATTAAAGAAACCAAGAATCAAAGGTAAGTGAGTTCACATAAGGGTTAAAAAGACAAGTAAAATTTTGAGGTCTCACAAAGATAGAAAAACTCAACTGGAAATGAAGTGTTTTTTTTGGTTTTGCCCTTGAAAATATGCCCACGTGAGAGAGACGTGTTATTTTTAGTCGGAAAAATGAGCAAATATGAGCATTAGGACCAAAATGGCTCATAATTTATATGTTATGGACTATTCTGATTAATTTTAAATGTTAGGGACTAAAAAAGTTTTTTTTTGTAAATGTTAGGGACCAATTTGACAAATTTCCCTTGTAAAAATCAAAAAGTATGTTGCTACAATAAAGGAAATTGTGGGGGCAGGTCAGTTTGATTCCATAGTTATTGCATGAGGTCCACCCAGTGCTATATTCTAATAATCAACCAAACAATGCAATAAAGTCAAAGATCAGAAATGTGATAAAGTGTTGTACTAAGTTATTATCCGGTTTCTTAAATGATAAGTTTTTTGTTTGAATTTGCTGCTCAAGGTTTCTGCCAACTAAGAGGAATCTCAGGATGAGAGCTGTAGACCGAGAATTAAGAGTTAAAATAACATCAATCATCAACAGAAAGTTAAAGACAATAATGGAGGCAGAATGACTTTCAAGGGGATAAAATGACAGGGCAACAACAAAAGTGCAATGATTCAGCACTGAAGAGATCATTGCATTGAAGAGATCCTTGGTGAGTGCAAGCTATTCTTCAAAGGTAACGTCGCAATTTGTAACTTTTGACAGAAACACCTATTCTTGTCAAATTGACAAGGAAAGAAAGTGAGATTTCTAAAACTTCGGAGGAGCAAATTATCCCAATTTTCATAAATAGAATAACATATGATCTCATAAATAGAATAACATATGGCTCTCATTGGAACTAAAGTATTGTGTGGCTTGTGTTTCTCCCCCAAAAGGCAGACATACTATAGAAACATGTCAAATTCATGTTGGTAAATAATTTTTGCTAAATAACATATTCCTCACTTTTTGCTAAATAATTTTTTTCGTTCTTCACTTTTAAAATAATAATTTTACACCCCTTACAATATTAAGTTGGTAAAATTTGGTCCAATCTATATTCTTGACTACTTTTTACCCTGAATCGACCACATAACTCACAAATGATTATTGTTTTAGGAGCAAAAAAGTTGGATCTCATTTTTAGTTAAACAAATAATCCGATCCATATTTATTTTTACCCCCAAAAATATAGGATTTGATCCAACCATATTTATTTTTTCACTAAAAAAGTGAGATTTAACCCAATTGATATTCATTTTTGTCACTAAAAAAAGTGGGATCTAATTTCTTTATATATAAAAAATGATTGCATATGGGTTACTTGATGATTTCACGTTAAAAGGTGGTTAGAAACTTAGGTTGGCACCAAATTTTGCAAACTTGAATTCATAAAGCGCGCAGAATTTTATATTTTAAAAGTGAATGATGAAAAAATTTGTTTGGTGAAATGTAAGAGATGTTTTGAGTGATTTTCCTAAAAATATATTAGGATACTTATGGTACTATGCAAAACAATAATCCTATTTAATTACTTTAATTCACATGTACAATATTCTCAATTCCAAGCCATGGAATAATCAAGCACATACTAATGCACTTCAATTCAATATTTATATAATTTGATTCGTTGTTTATCATTTGGTCCTCATTAAGTCAATATATTTTAAAAAATAAAAAGAAAAAAAAATTTCACCTTCGACATTTGATCAAAACCAATTTCGTCTGTACTTTGTCTCTCTTCTTTCTCAATGTGCTCTAATGGGTCTCAATACACAAACCTATTTGAAAAGCTTCCACAATTTTTCTCTATATATTGAAACACATTAAAATTACTCTTTCATTATTTCACCTTTAAAAACAAAGACAATTTATGAGGGACTTATTTACGAACAAAGAGAAGAAAAAGTTTATGAGGGACTTGATAGGAGAAGTGATAAAACTCTATATAAGTGATTTGGAGTGTGGAAGTAGTGGCGAACTTATTAGGGATTTTAAAGTAGTGGAGAGGCCCAGAGCGGGATGGGTTATTAGAACATTTTTATTATTGTTTTTCAATTAGAACTTCAAGTTTTCAAGTATTCTTTGCATACTTAATAGATAATTTATTTGATTATGTCCTTAATGAAATTGTATTAAAAAATTTTTTGTTTTCTACCTACAATTATGTGATTATGTTGTAGTTTTTATATGGAATTTTCTAAGGAATCATTTTGAAAATCATGCAAAGTTCACAGTTGATACTTATATTTCATGGTTTATGTGGTGAAATTATATTTTTTTATAATTCATTTCTCTATTTGCATCCAATTTAATATTCAATCTCAATTAATTATGAAAAGATGTTACAAAAGGAATCCTATCAATGAAGGTCCATCTAATTTTGGGATCAACGATAGTAGTAGTGGAAGAAATCATTAAAAAAAGGGTAGAAAACTAATTTTGTGATCATATAATTTAACATATTAAGTTTGCCCCGCTGACTTGTATTTCTAGATCCGCCCCTGTTGCGGGTCGAGGTCAGTTTGGTTCCATCGTTATTGCATGAGGTCCATCCAATGCTATCTGCTAATAATGAACCAAACAATGCAACAAAGTCAAGGATCAGAAAAGATATCCAAGTGTTTGTACTGAGTCATTATCTGGTTTCTTAAATGATAAGTTTTTGGTTTGAATTTGCTGCTCTAGGTTTGTGCCAACTAAGAGGAATCTCAGGATGAGAGCTGTAGACCGAGAATTAAGAGTTAAAATAACATCAATCATGAACAGAAAGTTAAAGACAATAATGGAGTCAGGAGAATCAAGGGTGATGACTTTCAGGGGGATAAAATGACAGGGCAACAACAAAAGTGCAATGATTCAGCACTGAAGAGATCCTTGGTGAGTGCAAGCTATTCTTCAAAGGTAACGTGACAATTTGTAACTTTTGATGGAAACATCTAGTCTTGTCAAACTGATAAGAAAAGAAAGTGGAATTTCTAAAACTTCGGAGGAGCAAATTATCCCAATTTTCAGTGTTGTTGTATGGTTCATAAATAGAATAACATAAGGGTCTTACTGGAACCAAATTATTATCTGGCTTGTGTTTCTCACCAAAAGGCTGATATTTTATAGAAAAATGTCAATTCAAGCAAGGTATCCCGAAGTAGGCAAGATTTTGGTAACCTCAACGGTGCTAAGTGAACCTTGGGTGAGATTTCTGAAATTATCGTGTGAATTGTGTAATATTTAGATGAGGACTTTTAATGATTTCATATTTTGTAACGAGGGGCTTTTAAAGTTGTCTATCAATTTTTGCTTTTAAGTAATTTTATTTTATTTCAGTATTTTATTGTAGTTTCTTTGTTATTCTTAGGATTTAATTCATCTATAAATAATTTTATACTAGAATGCAATATTGAGATTTACTTTGGACTTGATATTGCTCAAGTTTTTCTCGATTTCTTGGGAGAAGATCGTTTGGTTTTTCCTTTCGTCGCTTCAATGCAAGTTGGGTTCCATGTTTTCTTTACAAAATATCTTTTATTTTCGTATCAATAATTGATGCACGAAACCAAAACAAAGGATGCAGGTTTTTAAATGGTTGTGTCGGCATCAATTAAAAATTGACATGGCCAGCTCCATTCATTTTTTTCCTTTGGTAAGAAAGAAAGTTCATTACACTAACAAAAGATAAGAGAGAAACAGCACAAATATTCAAGTTTAAGTGCTCATGATGCACGAGTTATGAGCAAAGGATCGCTAGGTGGTCCACGAATAATTTACGATGTCCAAAAGGCGATTTGGACATATCTTATATAAACAATGGTTTGTCTACCAGGGCACCCATTAAAATATATTTCAGATGTTATATTTTTGAAAATATAAAATTGATTAGAGAAAGTAAATCAAAACAAGGGAGGGTAGGTAAGATTAAATAGGAAAAATATATAAATGTAAGAGAGGATAATAATTATTAGTATGTGTGTGTATGTATGTATATACATATCTATAATAGTTTAGGTGAATATTAATTGTGTTAACGAGTACTCTAAGAGTATCGTTAGAAGAACCCTGTAAACAAGACTAAAGTTTCAACCACTAATAAGAGCCACACCTTCACGGACCATAGTTACGGAGTTACCTTGTGCCATTGTATCCTTCTTTCTTTGATTCACCAAACCCTTCTCATGATTTTCTAATAATTCATGAAATAAAGAAAATTTAATGAAAAATTCATAAAGAAAAAAGAGAAAACTATGTTCCTTTTCTTATGAATTTGTCTCTGCTCAAGTCTAGTGGAGTAGTCCACGTCTTCAATTTCTCTTGGCTTGTAGAACACCTAGCATTCTGTTTATTATTCTCCAAGAATTCAATCGATATGTTCTTACTTTTCTTTGTTTATTGGTGTTGTTAGTGTATTTTAATAAAATCTTAAATTTTCCTTAGCCAATCTTTACAAGCAGTTATAATATAATTGATTTGGGAGTTACAATACATTTTTAATGGAGTTATTATACAATTATTTGAAAAAGGAGTTAGAAATGAATTATTTGGTCAAATGAAGAATTATTGAGTCATTATAAGCCATTCAATTATGAATCAATTTTTAGGTTACAAATTCTACAAATTAACTACAATTTAATATGAAAAAAACCATTATACATTGAACTTGGACATTCAACCTATTTTCTAAAGGGTTTTGTAGCCTATACATAGTGAAGTTCTTTGGAGAATTTTTTAACACACTTCTCTCAACAAAAAGACTATTCTAAATACTATTTTTCCCTACACTCATTTCTTTCTCTCTCATTTTGATTTTCTCTAGGCAAAGTAAGATATTGGGAAGCCTCACCTTTTCTTGGTTGTGCAAATCAAAGGGGAAGCAACAACCATAGAGTTGGGATATTGTATCCTGGAAGTGGTACTCAAGACCTTCTGCATCGGTTAAAAAATACCGTAGGGGCACGTATCGTTTTTAAAAAGAGCGTTCTATGCACCTGAACCCTTCAAGACTTCTTAGTAGCTATCAAATTCAAGGTGATTAGATTGAAGTTCAGCAGTTATTCATGTATTCTCCTCCAACAATTTTAAAACTTAGTTCGTGTCTCAACCCACGTCAAATTAACTTTTGATGATGCAAATTATTTGCATTTATTAATGCAATATTGAGGTATGAGATTTTTGTTAATTTCTTTGTTAAATTTTGCTAGAGAAATTAGTGTTACTTATATATTTATTTTGGCTCAGTCCAACAATTTTAAGACGATAGCCTCTTATTGCAAAAGAAATTTTTTCCTTAATTTTGAGTAGTGTGATTAAGAAAAAATAATTAGAGTTGCGGATCCCTTTAGACTCAAGTACATCAATGAGTCTTAGCTAAGTTTTTGTTGCTTATTAGTATGTGAGTAACTTGGAAAATGTCTTTCTATACAATTTCGATCATTGACATATTTTGTACCTAGAGCTAATTTTTCTCACTACTTTGAGATGCCACATTTTTAAAATTTCATACTTGAGTATCATAGTTGCTTGTTGATGATAACTGGTACAAGTTATTAGCTTTGGATAACTGTCAATATATCTAGTGATTGATAATGGCATTAAACTCTTGAGTACTTAAGTCACTCTGTGTAGCAGTAATCTTAGAATAAATATCTTCAATATTGCTATAATACATTGTATCTCAAAACTGCATCATATCCTATAGAAATATGATAAATAGTGGGAGTGCTTAAGTCCAATGGCTAACATAGAGCATGACTTTTAAATGCTCTATGCATTTATTATACCATTTTGGTACAGACTTTGAATTTGATTGTGAGATTATATTGAGGATTATATTATGAATTTCTTATTCCTTGGTTTGAGTGTGTAGATTAGTGGTGACCAATAATTGATGCCTTACACCTAGGTTTTTAAAACATTGTGGTAGTAGAAGTGGTGAAAAAATAGGGTGCTATTATTTTATTTACTCAATTTATGAGTATAAGTTTTGGATTTATTTTGACTCTTATTTTGAGTTGTACAGACTAGCACTCACTAAAAAAATATGACCTAATGTGAAGATATTCGAAATATTTTTTTAGTATTTTTGCAAAAGAAAAATTAACCATGAAGTTTTTTTAGAATGGCTTTTAGTGCGCTACTAGATTACTGGCCATTGAAAAAAAATTGAAAAAATTGAAAATGAGCAAAATATATGCCTATATTATTTGGCAAATATAAATGGATGAGAAATTTTCTCACCAAAGATTGGTTCAATATCTTTGGACCACTAAGAGAGATTATTTGGAAAAAAAATTCGAGAACATCATATCTTTGCTATTTTATTGTGTAAAAAATAAATCTCAAGTTTGAGTCAAAGATACGATACACATCAAGAGGAATGAGACTTGAGCTTAAAAATTTTTAAATTGGAACCATCTATGAGGATACAACTATCTAGGGATTGGAGGTCCCAAAAACTACGCCAAGAACAAACGAATCATAAAACAGTTTGGGTAAAAAGCATGCATATATTATAAAATTATTAAATCCCTCCCAATGGTGTAAAGCATGCTTGTGATTCTATGATGAAGATAAGGTTAAGATTTGATATAAATCTTTTAATGAGTTCTGTAGCCCTTTATGGGTGGGATGCCTTAGTCATAGGGATATTCTTGATAAACTCATATATATGAGTGTGGAAGTAAAGGCCGCTTCCTATGAGAATTTGGCTAATTCTCTAAAGCAGTCATGAATCTGGGATAAAGCACAAGGCCATAATATGCTGGCTTAAGAAACTTGTTAATTAATATCTTGAATGTCATGTGTGTGACATAATCTTACATATCTTAAAGTAGTCTTAGTTTCAAGACTTTAATCCACTTTGACTCTAATATGGGGATTATGGAAACACTAAATGAGGGTTTCAAGGCAATGCCACTTTCATTATGCATGATATTCTCACTTTGTCCAATTTTTATTTCTTTCAGATTTTATTAAAATAAGTGGGAGAAATGTTTCAGTATTTTAATAAAATCTTAAATTTCCCTTGATCAAATCTTTAGAAGGAGTTATAATTTAATTGATTTGAGAGTTATGGGAAATATAATGTTGGGAGTTACAATACATTTTGAATGGAGTTATTATACAATTATTTGAAAAAGAAGTTACAAATGAATTATTTCGTTAAATGAAGAATTATTGAGTCATTATAAGCCATTCAAATATGAATCAATTTTTAGGTTACAAATTAACTACAATTTAATATGAAAAAAACCGTTATACATTGAACTTGGACATTCAACCTATTTTCTAAATGGTTTTCTGGTCTATAAATATTGAAGTTTGATAAGTATATATTTTACATATTTTAAGTGTGTTTATTAGTCAGTTTTGGTGTGTTTTAACTGCTTTTATAACTAATTAACTAGAATTTTAGTGAAAATACGCATTTTGTGATCTAAGTGGTAAAAATTGTATTTCTATCGATTTTGATGGTAAAAACTTCATGTTTTTGTAGGATTAATAATTCAATCATCAAATAGACTGAGTTGAGAAGATAATTGGATTATTGATGATGGTTTAAAGTGATAAAAAGAGAATATGAAGTGCAAGAGAGGAAATGCAATCAAAAATAAAAGGAAGCAAGTTTCACAGCTTTGACACCTTGTGGTATTTTGGCTATATCTTGAGTTACAAGCATTGGATTGAGGTGATTCTTCAATCATTTTGAAGCTAAGAGATAGATCTACATTTGGTATGAGGCATCGAAGTCCAGTTTAGTCGTTTTCATTGTCAAAAAGTCGAAATATAGAAGTGTAACTCTGTTGTCGAAAGCTGAAACAGGGCTCTGACTAGTCGAGGGTATTTCAGTCATTTCTCAGTTTACAGAGCTCTAAATTGGATGATTTTGAAGGCAATGGAAAGTTAACTCAAAAGGCTATAACCTTCATGCACAAGAGTTAGTTCGGTCTCCATCATTGAGAAAATAACAGTTGAAGTGGTGCCAAATTCACAGAAGTTAAAACGTGAACCTTGAATACGTGGCTTGAAGTCGCGTATTCCAAGGTCGTGTATTCTTCATTTTCTGCTGCAACTTGTTCTTTGTTCACACAACCTTTCTAGCTCATCTACAACTCAGAATTTCAGCTATATCTAACCAAGAAGAGTACAGAAAGTTGGAAAAACAACTCATGGGAGTTTCAAGAGTCAAAAATGCCAACTAGAAACAACTCATTTGGCTTTTGAATCCTCTATAAATAGCAGCCTTTGGAGACCATTTTCATAACTTTGGAAGGTTAGAGAAACTCCACAAAAATGTAGTTTTCATTAGAATTTCCTTAGTTCATTAGTTAGCGTAGTATAGTATAGGTAATATAGTTTATACATCTTATATTTGTAGTTAGATTTGGATGAAGATTGAGGAGCAAAGATGGAGAGGTTGAAACTCATGTGACAAGGGTGACTTCTCTCCTATCACTTTCTCTTTTATATTTGATTTCATGTTTAGTTATAATACAAGTTTGGATCTTATTTTTCATGTTTAGTTAAACTTTATGCCTAGAGTTATGGATGAACTTTCTATATCTTGTTTGTGATATTTACTTGATTATTTGATGATATTATTTTGAGCAAGTTATTTATCACTTTTGCTTATCTAATCATGATTAACCGACCATTAATTGTGACAATCTTAAGGTGTTAAGTTTGTAATGAGAATTGGAATTTAACATTAGTTCAAGGAAGTGATAAACTTAGGGAGTACACTCACGAGAGTAGAGGTGCACCTATGTGACTTTAGTGAATTGTTTTATGTAATTTCATAGAAAAAATGAGATTGTAGTTAATTCATAACCACGAGAGTATGTATGGCTTAATTACAAGTATAGTTAATTCACTACGGTAGTAGATTTCATATACATTAGAAAATTACGCCATAACTAGTCAAGATACTAGCATTCACTTAACCGGTAATGTCATTTGCAAGAGTAGTAAGGAATTCCATACCTGTAGAAGTTTTCTAGTGTTATTTTCACTACTTTTATATTTATGATAGTCAAGATAATAAAGGAGTTTGAAAATCACCGGTAATTGAAAATCTTCTCTGTGGGATCAACTTTTAATACCCTATACTAGCTGACGACCTATATACTTGCAGAAAAATTGCGTGTGGGGTATTTAGCATGTTATAAATATAAAACTTGACTATGAAATGAGTTTGTTGTTATATGTATATCCCGTGCTCGTCAAGTTTTTGGCGCAGTTGTCGGGGAAGATTTGTCAATATCGGTGCTAAGAAAAACTTTATTAGTTTAGACATTTTTATTTGTTTTTCTTGTTTTTATTATGTTTAGTGTCCTTTTGTTGTGTCTGTATGTTTGTTAATTCTTTAATTGTATGTTTTTTGTATGAATCAAGTCATCTATTCTTCTTGACTAAATATGTTTTTGAGTTACTTTGAAAGCATGTTTAGGGGCTCAAGGAGGGTAGAAAACATGAGGAGACAATGCATGAGAGAAGGAAGATTGGCAACGAATGGTTATTATGTGCAAAATTCCATGGATAGAGGTAACTAAGAAATTACCGAAGGTATGTCGTTTGAAAATAGTTTAAGGTGGTTAAAGGCTAGACTTGATGTTATAATGTTACAAGTTCAATTGGATACCATTATGCATGAGATTAAACAAAAGAGTAATGTTAATGCTTTTAATTCTTATCATATGATTTGTGACTTGTGTGGAGGTTATCATGCTACTCATACATATAGACAAGCACAACATGTGGATTATTATGGTGAATTTAGGCATTATAATTCTTGTTTTGATCAATGCAACCCTAATCGAGGAAATTCTTATACTTATGGTTGGGATAATCAATGTACTTATAGTGATTTTTCATGTTTTTATGATTATGCACTCGAATGTGTCCAATATGAATCAAAACCATCTTGGGAATTGGCAGTAGAAAGGTTAGTTAATGCACCTTCACCTTTGAAATTAGAAAGTGAACCATTAGTTAACGATTCTAAATCATCTTGAGAGTTAGCTATAGAAAAGCTAGCAAATGTAACCTCCGACCGTTTTGATAGGGTTGAGGAAAGGTTAGATGAATTAGCTTCTCACTTTGGTAGAATACAAGACCAATTCATGAGTTGTGTGAAATTATTTCTTCTAATGATATGCACCATGACCCTAGCATGAATGGTGAGCATGTTGCGAGTGAAAGTGGATTGCATTTTGATGAAAATGACGAATTTTAATTGTGTTTCAATGAGAAAATGTCCATTTCACATGAGAGTACCTTTGGAGCTAATCTCGAACCTCAAGAGGTGAGCCTTAGTGACTCATTTTTCACCCCTCTTGAGGAATGTATTGAGGGTATAGGTTCTAAAGGTATTATTGTCCAAGAAAACCATGCGGACGTTCCTTTGGTAAGTTCCCAAGTGATACACATTCAAAATAATATCTATGAATCACTTGAGATAGGTAAGCCACTTCCATCTCTCTTATTATTTGAATATGTGGGTTTTGTCATAAAGTCATTTTTTAATGATCCACCATGACCTAAAATGGTAGATTATTCATTAACAAAGGCTCCTTGAAAAATGAGGTTCAATAGTCGAGCCAGCGACTATAAACAAAAGCGCATGTTGGGAGGCAACCCAATGTTTTTGGGAATTTAGGTTAATTTTATATGATTTTATGTTTAAATTATGTGTTTGAATTATCTTGTTGTTTTTCTTTTGTAGGTTTGGGAAATAAAGGCAAAAGTGACCAAATGTGGTAAAAAAGTGAAATTCGATCAAGGAACTCCAACCCTCAATTTGAGTAAATGTTGTTTTTGATTTGTTAAGAAGGGGTAAAATGCATATTTTGATCATTTTACATGTGTGTGCATTGATAATTTTGATAAGAGAATAATCTAGGATGCATTTTGAGCATTTGGGGTAAAAGTCAAATTTTGAAAAGTTAGTAATTTCTGCAGAAAAACTATAGAAATTGAAAATGCGGCTAGAATACGCGACTCTGAGATCGCGTTTTCCCAGTTGAGTATTCAGTTCAATTCTGCAGCGACAAAGAAGAATATGCAAGTATCAGAAATACGCGACCTTAAGTCGCGTATTCCAAACTCGCGTATTGCATTCCGCACCCTCAACAAAGAAAACGCAGGTATGCAAAACGCGACTTCTGGTCGCATTTTGGTGAAGTCACGTAGTGCTTCTTGTTTTAAAAAAAGAAAACGTGAGTTCCCTGATTCATTTCTTCTTTCCTTGAAGTCGCGTTTTGGTGAAGTCACGTAGTGCTTCTTGTTTTAAAAAAGAAAACGTGAGTTCCCTGATTCATTTCTTCTTTCCTTCTTCACCTCACGTATTCATCCACACTCATACATACTTCACAAATTCATATTTTTACACCATTTTCTTGCATAAAATCATACAACAAATATCATTTGACCTTCCTAGAGCCTTTTTAATCGATTGAATTTCAAGAAAAACATCTCAAAAATCGGTTATAGGCTAGGGTTCATATTTTCTAATTTCTTCAACTGGAGGTCAAATGGGGTGATTTTCATAGGGCTTTTTGCATCATTTGCATCACCAAACATCAATCTACCAAATTGAGGTAAATTTCTTGAACTTAACTTTGATATTTTCAACTTCACCTTTTGCATATATTTTGAGTTCAATGACATTTTGAATGTTGAATTTGTGATGTTACTTGTTGATGTATAAGTTCCATTATGCTTATTTAACATTTTTAAGCATGTTTAGATGATCAAATGTGAGAATGTGATGATCCATGCAATGTCTACTTTATGCATAATCCTGTGTTATGATCAATGTGGTACTTGATTTTGGAATGTTGTTAAGCATAATTGGACGATTCAAATGGCCAAAATATGAGAATTGAGATTATATGGAATGTATGTGATTGACTTGTGCTTGAAATAATTTGGATTTGATATTGGGAATGTTTCTTGTGCTTTAATTCGTTCAAACTTGAAGTTTGTTGGCAGGGAGTTTAGTCCATTTATAAGGAGAAACTCTGCCAAAATTTTGTCTAAAATTTGCAAATTTGCCCCAAAAGCTTTCAAATTTTTCAATTTTATCCAAAGGGCAACAAGTTCCACACCATTAATAACTCAAATTCCTTCTACTTTTGAGATTAATATATGAGACTTAAGCACTTCTTTTCTCATTTAATTTGGAAATGTCTATTACTCCCTCCGTCCCATTGAAAGTGTCATTATTTCCTTTTTTGGCTGTTCCAAAATGTTTGTCATATTTCCTATTTTTAACTACTTTGTACTCTGAAATTTCCTCCATACCATTCATTAATTATGCATAAAGAATACTATAGTTTGGCCCACAAAATGCTATAGGTCCCACAATCATTGGTTTCAAGACAAAGTGCATCTCTTTTCTCGGTTGTAGGACAAAGTATATGGGTCCCACAATCATTGGTTTCAAGTCCCACAATCATTGGTTTCAAGACAAAGTGCTTCTCTTTTCTCGGTTGCAGGACAAAGTGTGTATCTTCTTTCTATAATTTTAATTAGAGATCTACAAATTAAAATTCACATCTTTTTTATGAAAAAATAAAAATTCACATTGGCACAAATGGAGTAAGAGAAGTAGCCCACACCTATTACTCAATTAAAAAGATCCAGCCAAACAGGAAAAAAAGGCATCAGCATACAAGATTCAGCCAAAAACATTCAGCCAAAATGATATCAAGGCCTTTATATGGAGTACATGCTTTACAAAAGTCACTTTACTAAAGTGAGCAAAAACATTTAATTTACAAATTGGTAAGCACTTTTACTAATCCAATCTTTGCACAATTAAAGTACTTGCACCATCAAGTTCAAAAAGTTTGAATTTTTAGACTTTAAGTCCCTGCAAGTAAGATGAGAAAAAACTTGAGTTAGTCAAGACAGAAAATAAAGATGCAGATAATTGAGAATATCAAAAGAATCAATCTAAAAAACAATAAAATACGAATTGCCATATCCAATAACTCAACTTATATTTCTAATAAGTAAACAACCATGGATACGCATTAAGTAAACAAGAATAACTTACCAATTTCCATAGATATGCATCTTTATGAATTGCCATATCAATATTCCATAGATACGCATTAAGTAAACAAGCATAACTGATCAAAAGAAAGATTGAGTCCTTTTTTACATTTTGCAAAATCCAAGCACTTATACTGTCGAGTACCAATAAATAAGAAAATAAAGAATATAGGTAAGTGTAAACTACCATAAATATAAGATGCAAAATCCAACCACTTGTACTGCCATTTACTTGTAAAAACCTGATTAGTATACTTCAGTACCTATGTAAAGAAGAAAAAAAAACAAAAGTTAGTGTAAACAACCATAAACAAAGAAGTAGGGGCCATAAACTGTAAATCACAAACTAGTTTTGCATATAAGTGAACCTGTCCAATGAAACCATCTTCATGCTTGTATATGACTTCGAACTTGGTTAACAAGTTCTTTTTCACATTCAATTTGCAGAGGAAGAGAACCATCTTTCATTAAACGATGCTTTCCAATGTGCGGCACTTTGTAATTGTTTCCCCCTAAGTTCTTCATCACCTCTACCATACATGATTGCAGTGTTAAGAAAACATTGTTGAGGCTTTTAGTTGATAGTTAATCAAATGATTTTTCAACAGCAAGGATTAGCTCATTAATTGTTTTGGGCGCTTCCTGATGTTGAAGTGAATGTATGGCCCTAAAATATCCTAAATCAAGAACATTCATGTCCGGGCTATTAGGAGGCTGAAATAACAAGTGAATATCAAATCCATCCATTGAAGCAGCCTCAATAAATTCAGAATCCATGGATTAATATGTGGCTTGGCATTATCTTATTGGATGAAAATTTTAGTACCATTCTCACATGACCATTTACTGCGTATTGCAGGCAAAACCTTTTCAATTAGGCATCTTCTATACACCTTTTTAGTCACTAACAATATTGGCTTCGTTTCTAATGTACTAGCAATCCGATTTTTACTATTCCTTTTTGCCGGCTCTTTTAGTACAAAAGGAAAAATACCAATTTTGCCAACAAATTCTCGATAGTAAGAGCAATCAAACTGAGGTCGATGTGAGGACCCGAAAATTTTCTTATTTTTATAGAATATTACTGGGTTATTTAAATAATTATTCACTCATTTTCTCCGAATTATTTATTTCGACCATTTTAAATCCATTTAGATGGAACAACGCCTCTTTTATGTTTTTTTAAAGGGTTTTGTTGGAAAATTCACTTTTCAAAAAAATTCGTTTAGTTTGGAACAACGAGTGCATGTTTTTCGAGGCTATACTTGAATCGGGAGTGTATTAATATTGGAGAATTAAGAATGATTAATAGTAGATTAAGAAAATTAATTGAGAAATTAATACTCGACTCATGTAAGAACTCACAAATTTACCTATTTTAAACTCCTGTTACGAGCTTATTTAATTATTTATTTGGCCAATGGCCCCGAATATTATTTTCTATCCTTATTAGACCTAAATACATGGAATTATAGTTTCATTATATTTTTAAAGTGACTTGTTTCAAAAATTAATTTTTGGAAGCTCGTTTAGTGAAAATAGTGAAAAGGTGTTTGGAAATTTTAATCGATCGAGGGTACAATAAGTTTGAAAAATTGGAGACTTGTACAATGGTCTTAAAATAGGTAATTTTATGTTTAAATACTCAAGTGATAGTCATTAGTACTATCGTTATAAAAATTTCTTGGAGGTCTCGCGTTATCGCGCTTAATTTGGAAATGCGCGTTTTTACGCGCGCGATTAATTGAGGAATTTTAGACTATTAGTTTAGACTATTAAGAATGAATAATATTAGTGTAAATGAAAGTACATTAGAGGTTTAGGACACTAGTGAAACGAACTCGAAAGGAAGTGAGCACGAAGCACGCTTGTACGCGCACTATCCTTAGTTGACTTTTGGAGCATTTTGGGCCACACATTTTTGAGCTCCTCATGGGTGCATCACACTAGATCAAAACCCTTCAATTCCTCAACTAAAGTGGCGTGCAACATCTCTTCTTTTCCCTCCATTTCAGCCGTGCATCTCAAAGAGCAAGAACCAAACTTGCTTCATCAATTTTCCTTCATCATTTTTCACCAAATCTTCTCCAAATCACACCAAAATTTAACTACACTTAACTAATCACTTGGAGAGCACTTCGAGCTAGGAAAGGAGGCTGCTCTCACGGTTTTTGTTTGGCTCAAGAAGGCCAAAAATTTCTGTCTTGAACATCTAGTGAAGTAAGTGACGATCCAGCCTTAAAATCTTGATTTATGGAAGTTCTATTGCACATATAAACTCATGCATGTAAGTGGGTAGCTTTATTTATGTTGGATTTTGGTGTGTGGGCTCTATGAACTCCCACTTTGGTTGATGAACTGATTTGGTGGTTGATGATGATAATTATGTTGGTTTAGTGCTTAAATTAGTGGTATAATGTTGGGTTATTGTTAGAAACTCCAAGATGGTGCAATGACCAAAAGTGATCATTTTGCCCCTGCCTTGTTCAAGCACTTTAATGCCAAATTTTGAGGTTCTAATGGCTTTTTTATGTTGTTTACATGTTATATTGGTTGTGTAAAAAGTTTCATTGAAAAATAACATGATTTGATCACCCAAATGTCGGAAATTCGAAAGCTTGAAAATCTGGAATTTGAATCCCGTCACTGCCCAAGCAGTCTTCTTGTTTTTGCCATAACTTGTTGCTCATATGTCGGAATCGAGTGCTGTTTATGGCACTGGAAACTAGACATTCCTAGCTTTCCGTTGGTATAAAATTCATGTCCTGGTTCTACTTGAGATAGCCAAACCATTCATTTGAATTCCACTGTCCTGTTTCATTGCTTCCTGGAAGGCAGCTCATGAGCTGCAACTTAATGCTCACGAACGAGCTGGTTATGGACAGATTTTAGAAATGGTTTCTTCTGAGAAAATGTATCCTTATGAGTCTATTTTCCAACGCCACTAACCACGCTCAATTCTGAGTTGAATTGAGTGATTTATGATCAAAACGTGAATCTGGTCTGGTGAAGGAATACCTTACATTTGGACAGATTTGAACTAGCAATGATTTGGGACTTGTTATCCGAAATTTCTTGGTGTAAATCACCTATAAAATGTACTTTGGACATATTTTAGACATTACCTACTGGAATGAATCATGTTTGAGTCGTTTCTTGGCCAAATGTTTGGAAAACGGCAAACTGGAAGCTCAAAGGCAACTTAGCCTTATAACTTCTTGCGATTTCAACGGTTTTGTTAACCGACTTTCCGTTCATATTTTTCTATGAAATTCGGCAAGGGAGTGGCCCTTATATGTTAGTATATTCATACCAAATTTGGTACCGTTCCGAGTCTATTTTGCTACCAAACTAAAGTCCCAAAGTTTGGAACTCAAATATGGAAACAAGCTTAACAGTTTCGTTTTTCCTCCAACTTTGAGCGACCGTATCTCGGTGCTCAAAACTCTGATTCTTGATCCGCTTGTTTTGTCCAAAACTTTACTTGCAACTCTAATTGAGTTATAAATTTTGGAGGCTGGTTTTGTGACGCCCCGAAAAAAAATGAGTTTGAGAACCCGGAAATTTTCTAATTTTCTAGGGTTTATTTTTTTTTAACGCCTGCCTTTTCTACATTTTCTTGATTAGAAAAATTCCCCAGATCAAGTTTATGAGCAAATATAGTTTTCAAATGATTTTTCTAGTATCGGTTAGTTTTTGAGAAATTAAAAGCGTATTTTGGACGTGGGACCCGCAAGTGCGGTAAATGCATTATATTTTTGACAACTTGTTGGAATTTTGTATTAAGTGATATTAGTTTACAATGTGTTAAGATATTTGTATTGGAGAGACAAAAAGATAAGTTTTAAACCTAAAGGTGACAAGTGTCACCATTATATTGGAAATAGCTTATGACTTACTATTCATTTTCTTGACTTTTGACCAATTGCTTAAATATCTCAAAAATCACACAAAATTCATTCTTGTCTTCAACCTCTTCTCTCTAGCAAAGAAGGAAGAAAAACCTCTTCAAAGTTTGGCAATTATCTAGCTCAAATCCTCCAAAACACTTGCTTGATCTAGTTTCTACTCCATAAAATCCCTCCATTTGGTGCTAGTGAGTGATTTGGTGAAGTTTTTTGGAAAAGCTAAGGTGTCCTACAACTCTCCCTCTCTTGTTTACTAGGTGAGTGGTATATGAACTTTCCCCTACACTTAATGAAGCTTGAGTTGTGCTTAGTGGAAGCTAAAGTGTTGAATTTTGTGATTTAATTCTTGTTTTTGGATGAAATGGTGAAGTTTACAATTTATTGGTGAATTTTCTGGTTTCATGTGATCATGATGTTGTGGCCTTGTATGATGATTGGAAATGTTATGTAATGAAGCTAGAAGGTGGAAAAAGTGGACAATTGCAACCAATTTTGGGTTTGGAAGAAATTCTGGAAAATTAGGGTTCTTGAAGCTACATTCTGTCCGAAATTTTAGGTTATATATAGAGGCCGAAATGGCCTTAGCTCAAAACATGAAAGTTGTAGGGAATGACATTTTAGAGGTGCCTACAAAATTTCAGGTCATTTGGAGTAGTGTAGAGTGAGATATGTCGATTTTACTGTTGCTATTCTGGGTTGATCAGAATGTGAGAACTGCGCTTGTAATCGTCTGTTTTGACTGGAATTTCTTTGGATTTGGATGTTGGTGTCTTCTGATGAAATGTAGCTTGATGTCTTAGCTAACATATGCCTTTGGAATCAATGCATTTGGACCTATATAGACTGAGTTGGACTGATTACAGCATAGTGTGATTTGTAAACCTGCAATTACGGTTCTGGTTTGGTATTCTGCATTTTTGACTTAGTTGTGCTGGGATTTGGACTGAGTGACCTACATTGTTGTAGCTCTGGTTCTTAGCTTCGAAATGGTGGGTCTTACACCCTAATCCGATAATCGTAGTGCAAGTTGTGCCATTACCGCAAAATGACGTTAAAACTGTTTTTCTGGTTTGAGCTAAACTTTCATTTCCGGACTTTTCCCTAGCTTGACTTGTACTAGTACTGCTTGGAGCTTGCTGAATGGCTATTGGATGAACTTGTTGTTGTGTGTGTACCTTTGGGACTGGCTGAGGAAATAATGAAGCCATGATGGCTGGAAAAGTTAGCAAATTCAGGGGAAGTGCTGTCCGAATTTTGAAAGGATTTGTTTGCATTGAGTTTGTGATCTAAGACTTGGGTTTGAGCAAGGCAATGTTATTTGATGGATGATTTCTGAGCCATTGAGGTGAGTGACCTCAAACTATTTCTAAAATTAGTTATGAACCGTTTCTTGCATTATTTACTTTTGAACTGTTTCCAAATTTACTTTTGAACCGCTTTCCGCATTATTTACTTTTGAACTGTTTTCAAAGTTACTTTTGGAACTGTTTTCTTACATATCATGCGTGCTTGCATATCAGTGTCTTGTTATTATTGATTTTGCTTTCAATGATTGTTAAAACGAGTTTTCTGGGTGAGTGTGTACTTTATCGCACTCGACCTTCATAATTATGAAATTTTCAATGATTAGTGATTAAATGCTACTTGCGCATGAATGTAAGCCTTTTGGGCTGAACTGGCCATTGCCCCTTGTTACCGGTCGTCTCGAGCCAGAAACGGACTCGGTCGGGCGACTAGGAACTTGGGTGAACGTTTCGGTATACTCGAGTATTACCTTGTAGGTTGGTGGAGCCTGGCCAAAAGCCAGGGACGGGGTGAATGAATGCACGAATGAAACGAAAAGAATGCAATGAAATGACAGGAGAACGAACGTATCCTTTCATGAATGTTACTATCGCTTTTCATTGTAAATGTTTCTTGAATTATTGCTACTCCATCATTGATTTATGACATCATTGATCTATGACATCATTGAAATGAACGATTGTGAAACTGATTTGATAACTGATTTTACTGGTTACTCGCTGAGCTTCTAGCTCACCCCAAAAATGTTTTTTTTCCCCTCCACAGGGCTCAAGGCGAAGGGAAGGGCTTGTAGTGGTTAATCCTGGATTATTTCATGTATGGATTGAATTTGGTTTTCCTTTTGTGTAATCATTCATATTGGGATTGTATTGAACGTTTAGAATTGATTGGATGTGTAATAGTCAAGTTTTGGACTTCCTCCTGTATAATCATTGTGACCAAGGATCAGAGTGGCGCAGTGGAAGCGTGGACGCTTCGCTTTTGATATGTAAATGTTGGAATATTTGATTTATATTGGAGATTTTATCTTGTATTTGTTTGAGGACTGTAGTGATCGACTGAGTCCCGGCGAGAGCTGGGCAGGCGGCCCGTTGACCCCTCTGATTCGCCTTAGGGGAAAATGGGGTCGTGACAATTGGTATCAGAGCTTAGGCTTCAGATCTCTGTAGTGTATCTTAGGCTTGAAGTTTAGGATGCCGGACTGTGGGTTTGATTTGACTCTGGAGAGATTTTTGCGGGATGTCTTGACTTGATTGGTACAAGAGGGAATGTCGAGGACGACATTCTTTTAAGGAGGGGAGATTGTGACGCCCCGAAAAAAAATGAGTTTGAGAACCCCGAAATTTTCTAATTTTCTAGGGTTTATTTTTTTTTAACGCCTGTCTTTTCTACATTTTCTTGATTAGAAAAATTCCCCAGATCAAGTTTATGAGCAAATATAGTTTTCAAATGATTTTTCTAGTATCGGTTAGTTTTTGAGAAATTAAAAGCGTATTTTGGACGTGGGACCCGCAAGTGCGGTAAATGCATTATATATTTGACAACTTGTTGGAATTTTGTATTAAGTGATATTAGTTTACAATGTGCTAAGATATTTGTATTGGAGAGACAAAAAGATAAGTTTTAAACCTAAAGGTGACAAGTGTCACCATTGTATTGGAAATAGCTTATGACTTACTATTCATTTTCTTGACTTTTGACCAATTGCTTAAATATCTCAAAACACACAAAATTCATTCTTGTCTTCAACCTCTTGGCCGATTCTCTCTCTAGCAAAGAAGGAAGAAAAACCTCTTCAAAGTTTGGCATTATCTAGCTCAAATCCTCCAAAACTTGCTTGATCTAGTTTCTACTCCATAAAATCCCTCCATTTGGTGCTAGTGAGTGATTGGTGAAGTTTTTGGAAAGCTAAGGTGTCCTACAACTCTCCCTCTCTTGTTTACTAGGTGAGTGGTATATGAACTTTCCCCTACACTTAATGAGCTGAGTTGTGCTTAGTGGAAGCTAAAGTGTTGAATTTTGTGATTTAATTCTTGTTTTTGGATGAAATGGTGAAGTTACAATTTATCTGGTGAATTTTCTGGTTTAATGTGTCATGATGTTGTGGCCTGTATGATGATTGGAAATGTTATGTAATGAAGGCTAGAAGGGTGGAAAAAGTGCGACAATTGGCAACGTCAAATTTTGGGTTTGGAAGAAATTCTGGAAAATTAGGGTTCTTGAAGCTACATTCTGTCCGAAATTTTAGGTTATATATAGAGGCCGAAATGGCCTTAGCTCAAAACATGAAAGTTGTAGGGAATGACATTTTAGAGGTGCCTACAAAATTTCAGGTCATTTGGAGTAGTGTAGAGTGAGATATGTCGATTTTACTGTTGCTATTCTGGGTTGATCAGAATGTGAGAACTGCGCTTGTAATCGTCTGTTTTGACTGGAATTTCTTTGGATTTGGATGTTCGTGTCTTCTAATGAAATGTAGCTTGATGTCTTAGCTAACATATGCCTTTGGAATCAATGCATTTGGACCTATATAGACTGAGTTGGACTGATTACAGCATAGTGTGATTTGTAAACCTGCAATTACGGTTCTGGTTTGGTATTCTGCATTTTTGACTTAGTTGTGCTGGGATTTGGACTGAGTGACCTACATTGTTGTAGCCCTGGTTCTTAGCTTCGAAATGGTGGGTCTTACACCCTAATCCGATAATCGTAGTGCAAGTTGTGCCATTACAGCAAAATGACGTTAAAACTGTTTTTCTGGTTTGAGCTAAACTTTCATTTTCGGACTTTTCCCTAGCTTGACTTGTACTAGTACTGCTTGGAGCTTGCTGAATGGCTATTGGATGAACTTGTTGTTGTGTGTGTACCTTTGGGACTGGCTGAGGAAATAATGAAGCCATGATGGCTGGAAAAGTTAGCAAATTCAGGGGAAGTGCTGTCCGAATTTTGAAAGGATTTGTTTGCATTGAGTTTGTGATCTAAGACTTGGGTTTGAGCAAGGCAATGTTATTTGATGGATGATTTCTGAGCCATTGAGGTGAGTGACCTCAAACTATTTCTAAAATTAGTTATGAACCGTTTCTTGCATTATTTACTTTTGAACTGTTTCCAAATTTACTTTTGAACCGCTTTCCGCATTATTTACTTTTGAACTGTTTTCAAAGTTACTTTTGGAACTGTTTTCTTACATATCATGCGTGCTTGCATATCAGTGTCTTGTTATTATTGATTTTGCTTTCAATGATTGTTAAAACGAGTTTTCTGGGTGAGTGTGTACTTTATCGCACTCGACCTTCATAATTATGAAATTTTCAATGATTAGTGATTAAATGCTACTTGCGCATGAATGTAAGCCTTTTGGGCTGAACTGGCCATTGCCCCTTGTTACCGGTCGTCTCGAGCCAGAAACGGACTCGGTCGGGCGACTAGGAACTTGGGTGAACGTTTCGGTATACTCGAGTATTACCTTGTAGGTTGGTGGAGCCTGGCCAAAAGCCAGGGACGGGGTGAATGAATGCACGAATGAAACGAAAAGAATGCAATGAAATGACAGGAGAACGAACGTATCCTTTCATGAATGTTACTATCGCTTTTCATTGTAAATGTTTCTTGAATTATTGCTACTCCATCATTGATTTATGACATCATTGATCTATGACATCATTGAAATGAACGATTGTGAAACTGATTTGATAACTGATTTTACTGGTTACTCGCTGAGCTTCTAGCTCACCCCAAAAATGTTTTTTTTCCCCTCCACAGGGCTCAAGGCGAAGGGAAGGGCTTGTAGTGGTTAATCCTGGATTATTTCATGTATGGATTGAATTTGGTTTTCCTTTTGTGTAATCATTCATATTGGGATTGTATTGAACGTTTAGAATTGATTGGATGTGTAATAGTCAAGTTTTGGACTTCCTCCTGTATAATCATTGTGACCAAGGATCAGAGTGGCGCAGTGGAAGCGTGGACGCTTCGCTTTTGATATGTAAATGTTGGAATATTTGATTTATATTGGAGATTTTATCTTGTATTTGTTTGAGGACTGTAGTGATCGACTGAGTCCCGGCGAGAGCTGGGCAGGCGGCCCGTTGACCCCTCTGGTTCGCCTTAGGGGAAAATGGGGTCGTGACAATTGGTATCAGAGCTTAGGCTTCAGATCTCTGTAGTGTATCCTAGGCTTGAAGTTTAGGATGCCGGACTGTGGGTTTGATTTGACTCTGGAGAGATTTTTGCGGGATGTCTTGACTTGATTGGTACAAGAGGGAATGTCGAGGACGACATTCTTTTAAGGAGGGGAGATTGTGACGCCCCGAAAAAAAATGAGTTTGAGAACCCCGAAATTTTCTAATTTTCTAGGGTTTATTTTTTTTTAACGCCTGTCTTTTCTACATTTTCTTGATTAGAAAAATTCCCCAGATCAAGTTTATGAGCAAATATAGTTTTCAAATGATTTTTCTAGTATCGGTTAGTTTTTGAGAAATTAAAAGCGTATTTTGGACGTGGGACCCGCAAGTGCGGTAAATGCATTATATATTTGACAACTTGTTGGAATTTTGTATTAAGTGATATTAGTTTACAATGTGTTAAGATATTTGTATTGGAGAGACAAAAAGATAAGTTTTAAACCTAAAGGTGACAAGTGTCACCATGGTATTGGAAATAGCTTATGACCTACTATTCATTTTCTTGACTTTTGACCAATTGCTTAAATATCTCAAAAATCACACAAAATTCATTCTTGTCTTCAACCTCTTGGCGATTCTCTCTCTAGCAAAGAAGGAAGAAAAAACCTCTTCAAAGTTTGGCAATTATCTAGCTCAAATCCTCCAAAACACTTGCTTGATCTAGTTTCTACTCCATAAAATCCCTCCATTTGGGCTAGTGAGTGATTTGGTGAAGTTTTTTGGAAAAGCTAAGGTGTCCTACAACTCTCCCTCTCTTGTTTACTAGGTGAGTGGTATATGAACTTTCCCCTACACTTAATGAAGCTTGAGTTGTGCTTATGGAAGCTAAAGTGTTGAATTTTGTGATTTAATTCTTGTTTTTGGATGAAATGGTGAAGTTTACAATTTATTGGTGAATTTCTGGTTTAATGTGATCATGATGTTGTGGCCTTGTATGATGATTGGAAATGTTATGTAATGAAGCTAGAAGGTGGAAAAAGTGGACAATTGCAACCAATTTTGGGTTTGGAAGAAATTCTGGAAAATTAGGTTCTTGAAGCTACATTCTGTCCGAAATTTTAGGTTATATATAGAGGCCGAAATGGCCTTAGCTCAAAACATGAAAGTTGTAGGGAATGACATTTTAGAGGTGCCTACAAAATTTCAGGTCATTTGGAGTAGTGTAGAGTGAGATATGTCGATTTTACTGTTGCTATTCTGGGTTGATCAGAATGTGAGAACTGCGCTTGTAATCGTCTGTTTTGACTGGAATTTCTTTGGATTTGGATGTTGGTGTCTTCTGATGAAATGTAGCTTGATGTCTTAGCTAACATATGCCTTTGGAATCAATGCATTTGGACCTATATAGACTGAGTTGGACTGATTACAGCATAGTGTGATTTGTAAACCTGCAATTACGGTTCTGGTTTGGTATTCTGCATTTTTGACTTAGTTGTGCTGGGATTTGGACTGAGTGACCTACATTGTTGTAGCCCTGGTTCTTAGCTTTGAAATGGTGGGTCTTACACCCTAATCCGATAATCGTAGTGCAAGTTGTGCCATTACAGCAAAATGACGTTAAAACTGTTTTTCTGGTTTGAGCTAAACTTTCATTTTCGGACTTTTCCCTAGCTTGACTTGTACTAGTACTGCTTGGAGCTTGCTGAATGGCTATTGGATGAACTTGTTGTTGTGTGTGTACCTTTGGGACTGGCTGAGGAAATAATGAAGCCATGATGGCTGGAAAAGTTAGCAAATTCAGGGGAAGTGCTGTCCGAATTTTGAAAGGATTTGTTTGCATTGAGTTTGTGATCTAAGACTTGGGTTTGAGCAAGGCAATGTTATTTGATGGATGATTTCTGAGCCATTGAGGTGAGTGACCTCAAACTATTTCTAAAATTAGTTATGAACCGTTTCTTGCATTATTTACTTTTGAACTGTTTCCAAATTTACTTTTGAACCGCTTTCCGCATTATTTACTTTTGAACTGTTTTCAAAGTTACTTTTGGAACTGTTTTCTTACATATCATGCGTGCTTGCATATCAGTGTCTTGTTATTATTGATTTTGCTTTCAATGATTGTTAAAACGAGTTTTCTGGGTGAGTGTGTACTTTATCGCACTCGACCTTCATAATTATGAAATTTTCAATGATTAGTGATTAAATGCTACTTGCGCATGAATGTAAGCCTTTTGGGCTGAACTGGCCATTGCCCCTTGTTACCGGTCGTCTCGAGCCAGAAACGGACTCGGTCGGGCGACTAGGAACTTGGGTGAACGTTTCGGTATACTCGAGTATTACCTTGTAGGTTGGTGGAGCCTGGCCAAAAGCCAGGGACGGGGTGAATGAATGCACGAATGAAACGAAAAGAATGCAATGAAATGACAGGAGAACGAACGTATCCTTTCATGAATGTTACTATCGCTTTTCATTGTAAATGTTTCTTGAATTATTGCTACTCCATCATTGATTTATGACATCATTGATCTATGACATCATTGAAATGAACGATTGTGAAACTGATTTGATAACTGATTTTACTGGTTACTCGCTGAGCTTCTAGCTCACCCCAAAAATGTTTTTTTTCCCCTCCACAGGGCTCAAGGCGAAGGGAAGGGCTTGTAGTGTTAATCCTGGATTATTTCATGTATGGATTGAATTTGGTTTTCCTTTTGTGTAATCATTCATATTGGGATTGTATTGAACGTTTAGAATTGATTGGATGTGTAATAGTCAAGTTTTGGACTTCCTCCTGTATAATCATTGTGACCAAGGATCAGAGTGGCGCAGTGGAAGCGTGGACGCTTCGCTTTTGATATGTAAATGTTGGAATATTTGATTTATATTGGAGATTTTATCTTGTATTTGTTTGAGGACTGTAGTGATCGACTGAGTCCCGGCGAGAGCTGGGCAGGCGGCCCGTTGACCCCTCTGGTTCGCCTTAGGGGAAAATGGGGTCGTGACAATTGGTATCAGAGCTTAGGCTTCAGATCTCTGTAGTGTATCCTAGGCTTGAAGTTTAGGATGCCGGACTGTGGGTTTGATTTGACTCTGGAGAGATTTTTGCGGGATGTCTTGACTTGATTGGTACAAGAGGGAATGTCGAGGACGACATTCTTTTAAGGAGGGGAGATTGTGACGCCCCGAAAAAAAATGAGTTTGAGAACCCCGAAATTTTCTAATTTTCTAGGGTTTATTTTTTTTTAACGCCTGTCTTTTCTACATTTTCTTGATTAGAAAAATTCCCCAGATCAAGTTTATGAGCAAATATAGTTTTCAAATGATTTTTCTAGTATCGGTTAGTTTTTGAGAAATTAAAAGCGTATTTTGGACGTGGGACCCGCAAGTGCGGTAAATGCATTATATATTTGACAACTTGTTGGAATTTTGTATTAAGTGATATTAGTTTACAATGTGTTAAGATATTTGTATTGGAGAGACAAAAAGATAAGTTTTAAACCTAAAGGTGACAAGTGTCACCATTGTATTGGAAATAGCTTATGACTTACTATTCATTTTCTTGACTTTTGACCAATTGCTTAAATATCTCAAAAATCACACAAAATTCATTCTTGTCTTCAACCTCTTGGCAGCAAAGAAGAAGAAAAACCTCTTCAAAGTTTGGCAATTATCTAGCTCAAATCCTCCAAAACACTTGCTTGATCTAGTTTCTACTCCATAAAATCCCTCCATTTGGTGCTAGTGAGTGATTTGGTGAAGTTTTTTGAAAAAGCTAAGGTGTCCTACAACTCTCCCTCTCTTGTTTACTAGGTGAGTGGTATATGAACTTTCCCCTACACTTAATGAAGCTTGAGTTGTGCTTAGTGGAAGCTAAAGTGTTGAATTTTGTGATTTAATTCTTGTTTTTGGATGAAATGGTTAAGTTTACAATTTATTGGTGAATTTTCTGGTTTAATGTGATCATGATGTTGTGGCCTTGTATGATGATTGGAAATGTTATGTAATGAAGCTAGAAGGTGGAAAAAGTGGACAATTGCAACCAATTTTGGGTTTGGAAGAAATTCTGGAAAATTAGGGTTCTTGAAGCTACATTCTGTCCGAAATTTTAGGTTATATATAGAGGCCGAAATGGCCTTAGCTCAAAACATGAAAGTTGTAGGGAATGACATTTTAGAGGTGCCTACAAAATTTCAGGTCATTTGGAGTAGTGTAGAGTGAGATATGTCGATTTTACTGTTGCTATTCTGGGTTGATCAGAATGTGAGAACTGCGCTTGTAATCGTCTGTTTTGACTGGAATTTCTTTGGATTTGGATGTTCGTGTCTTCTAATGAAATGTAGCTTGATGTCTTAGCTAACATATGCCTTTGGAATCAATGCATTTGGACCTATATAGACTGAGTTGGACTGATTACAGCATAGTGTGATTTGTAAACCTGCAATTACGGTTCTGGTTTGGTATTCTGCATTTTTGACTTAGTTGTGCTGGGATTTGGACTGAGTGACCTACATTGTTGTAGCTCTGGTTCTTAGCTTCGAAATGGTGGGTCTTACACCCTAATCCGATAATCGTAGTGCAAGTTGTGCCATTACCGCAAAATGACGTTAAAACTGTTTTTCTGGTTTGAGCTAAACTTTCATTTCCGGACTTTTCCCTAGCTTGACTTGTACTAGTACTGCTTGGAGCTTGCTGAATGGCTATTGGATGAACTTGTTGTTGTGTGTGTACCTTTGGGACTGGCTGAGGAAATAATGAAGCCATGATGGCTGGAAAAGTTAGCAAATTCAGGGGAAGTGCTGTCCGAATTTTGAAAGGATTTGTTTGCATTGAGTTTGTGATCTAAGACTTGGGTTTGAGCAAGGCAATGTTATTTGATGGATGATTTCTGAGCCATTGAGGTGAGTGACCTCAAACTATTTCTAAAATTAGTTATGAACCGTTTCTTGCATTATTTACTTTTGAACTGTTTCCAAATTTACTTTTGAACCGCTTTCCGCATTATTTACTTTTGAACTGTTTTCAAAGTTACTTTTGGAACTGTTTTCTTACATATCATGCGTGCTTGCATATCAGTGTCTTGTTATTATTGATTTTGCTTTCAATGATTGTTAAAACGAGTTTTCTGGGTGAGTGTGTACTTTATCGCACTCGACCTTCATAATTATGAAATTTTCAATGATTAGTGATTAAATGCTACTTGCGCATGAATGTAAGCCTTTTGGGCTGAACTGGCCATTGCCCCTTGTTACCGGTCGTCTCGAGCCAGAAACGGACTCGGTCGGGCGACTAGGAACTTGGGTGAACGTTTCGGTATACTCGAGTATTACCTTGTAGGTTGGTGGAGCCTGGCCAAAAGCCAGGGACGGGGTGAATGAATGCACGAATGAAACGAAAAGAATGCAATGAAATGACAGGAGAACGAACGTATCCTTTCATGAATGTTACTATCGCTTTTCATTGTAAATGTTTCTTGAATTATTGCTACTCCATCATTGATTTATGACATCATTGATCTATGACATCATTGAAATGAACGATTGTGAAACTGATTTGATAACTGATTTTACTGGTTACTCGCTGAGCTTCTAGCTCACCCCAAAAATGTTTTTTTTCCCCTCCACAGGGCTCAAGGCGAAGGGAAGGGCTTGTAGTGGTTAATCCTGGATTATTTCATGTATGGATTGAATTTGGTTTTTCTTTTGTGTAATCATTCATATTGGGATTGTATTGAACGTTTAGAATTGATTGGATGTGTAATAGTCAAGTTTTGGACTTCCTCCTGTATAATCATTGTGACCAAGGATCAGAGTGGCGCAGTGGAAGCGTGGATGCTTCGCTTTTGATATGTAAATGTTGGAATATTTGATTTATATTGGAGATTTTATCTTGTATTTGTTTGAGGACTGTAGTGATCGACTGAGTCCCGGCGAGAGCTGGGCAGGCGGCCCGTTGACCCCTCTGGTTCGCTTTAGGGGAAAATGGGGTCGTGACAGGTTTGCAACGTATGAATTTTACCGAATTTCCAAATTAACGAAAAACCAACCCCAGCACAATTCTGAGCACCCTGAAACAGTAACTTTAAGCCCATTTTTGAATACCTTCCACATAAATTCATGGAAAAGTGTCTTCTAAGAACTTTTAGTAATTTCAAAGAGGTTTCCAATGGTATCAAGTTTCCCAATTTTGGACTTGTGTAGAGTGAGATACGATTTTTCAAGGGTTCGTATCAAAACTGAAAATTTCCGAATTCTAAGGAAATGGAGTTTTTCAAGTACTCCTTATTCCTTCGATATTATTCGAACGTTGTATCATTGATTTCCAAAATGTAAACTTAATTCTCTTGTACTTTGAAATCCCGCTCGAGAGCCTCGATTTAGGATAATTAAGGCTCATTTCACGAGATTTTTCTAAGATTGTACTATGATACGATCTTCCTCAATAGTGGGGATATTTGAATGATAGTCTATTATTATTTGCTCAGGCGCACACGAGAATCTTCAAGAGGATCCCACGATGGACGCTTGAACTTCAAATTGAACCTACTTGCTCTTGCTACTTGGTGAGTGTCAAGTATGTGTTAAATGCTTATGTGATTGAGATATTAGTTGTACAAGTGTTATACATGATACGTAAACTTGCCGAGCCGAGTGTGTACTTTATCGCACTCGTTCTCATTTGAAATGAATAACTCATGCTTGAAATGCTGAAATATATTAAATGCTTGAATGTATCAAATGCTTGAATAACATGAACACGTTTAACTCGTAAGTTCTGAGCGGAAGCATGTACCACACCGATTCGGGTGGGAGGTGCCTCTCATACCGTCTCAGTGCTAAAATCAGTTCCCTGAGCGATAGCATGTACCACACCGATTCGGGTGGGAGGTACCTCTCATGTCGACTCAGAACCATAAACAATGATTGGTAATTGTACATGAATATGTTTAACTCGTGAGTTCTGAGCGAATAGTATGTACCACACTGATCCGGGTGGGAGGTACCTCTCATGTCGTCTCAGAACCATAAACCTTTCTAAGTCGATTGGAGCGATGTCTCATCGACTATTGAGCGATAGTATGTACCACACTAATTTGGATGGGAGGTACCTCTCATTCGACTCAGAACTATAAGCAAAGTATAAGTCGATTGGAGCGATGTCTCATCGACCACTGAGCGATAGTATGTACCACACCGATTCGGGTGGGAGGTACCTCTCATTCGACTCAGACTCATAAATGGAATAAGTAAAGTTCTATGGACTATTAGATTGAAATTTGACAAAGTAAGTGGAAATGAACTCCTAAGAGCTCTCGTATCCTTCCTAAACGTGTTTTGTGAATATTCAGGAATTACTTGAATGTTATAGCTTTACCTCTCGTACCAGCTTTATTGCTACTTGAATTACCTGCTTGCATGATTTTCTTGGCCTCACGAGCATTCGCTCACCCCGTTAGATTTGTTTTCCTCAACAGGAACTGAAATGGGAGGAATTTGGAAAAGTTTACTTGATGGCTCATTTGATTAGAATTTTGAATGTATTTGTTTAGACAACTTTTGAAATCTGTATATTTTGGGAATGTAAGGTATTTTTGGTAGTTTTTGATGTACGACTTGAACGTTTAGTAGGGAATTGACCTTTCTCTTATCTTTGACTTCTAGTATCGACTAGTTATTTTAAGTTTGAATTGAATTTGTATCGAGTCCTAGCGAGAGTTGAGCAGGCGTCTTGCGGATACCCTTGGGTTCGCCCTTGGGAGAAGTAGGGGCGTCACAGTCGAGCTACAGCAGCTAGAAACATAACCTTCATAATGAATTTTTTACTCTTACATGTTCGAAAAGGTTGCTCTTCCTCAGGATGAAGATAGTACCTTTCGGATTCTTTAGTCAAATAAAACCATTTTTCATCAACACGAACAACAGTAAACATACTCCTAAAAACTGGTTTAGTATTGAGACTTTCAGATTCAAGCATTGACGAGCAAAATAGAAGTCTTACTTGCTTATTTTCATCCGTCAACTGTGGTTTCAATACATTTGAATGCGGCCTAATAGCACCTTATTTAATTCGTCGATAAAGAGTTGACTTGGCCACTTTCATTTCACTGAGAAAGAACGAATGTTTGTTCGGCTACGAAGAGGAATTGTCATAACGGAGGTGAAATCTATTTTCACTCATTTTCGTCCAGGTCCTTTTGAAAATCTCCGAGTTACATCAACTACTCCTCCATTTGCAAAAGAGACTGCCGCTCGTTTCCAAATCTTGCTAACAGTTATGAAATTTATCTGGAATAAGTCTGCAACATTTTTAATTGTCCCTCTTCTCAAATTTCCACCATCACTATACTGAAAGAGAGTTTCAAAAATAGATTGTCTTTCTTCATTAGTTAATCTCTTTATACGATTGCAGGAAGTTTCAATGTCATCAAGCATATCCATTTTTCTTTAAAAAGTCATCAAAGAAACAGAGCATAATGCTCATATTTATATACAGAGTAGAACTAGGAGTGAGTAGTTGTAGTCCTTAGCTAACAAATTTTTAAAATAGGCAATTCAATTTTTAGAAATCCGTCAACTTGCAAAAGTTTTAGACCAATTTGGTGGTAAATCTCAAAACAAAAAACCAGAAATTATAATTAAGCAAGACAAGAATTAACGCCCTCTTGACATGAACCCGAAAAAAGAAAGAATAAAAACAAATCATAACAAGAGAATAAAAAAAACTCAATCTTGATATGTTTTGATTAGATGGATAATCTAAATATAGGCAGTGCAAATTAGACGAACCTTTATTGAAGACTTGAATCCCATAGAGTTTTCATCATTTCCTTGAGCATCAACGTCAACTTATTGTCGAAAGTTAGGTAGAGCAAAATTTTAAGGATTTATTAGCAAAAGATGGAAGAAATTTAGGAAGTGGAGTAGTAAAAGACAATGAAATTTTCTTACCGGAAGAAAGTTTGTAGCTTGTGATCTGAAGAGTTGTCACTTGTCACATCAATGTCTCCGGAAGAAGTGTTTGTATTAGATAAAAGTAGCGGTGATGGGCAAAAGTGGAGTGTATTGTGCATAAGGGCAAAAGTGGAAAAAATTTTTTTTGGTAAAGTGTACTATGCATAAAAAGCACATATTCCCAAATATAACCAAATATATGGGACAGAGAGAGTATGCGATTATAATTTATGCATTTATAGGAAAATATATCTTGCAAAGTGGAGAAAATTATGCCTAAATTTTACATGTTTGATAAAATTTCTTCTCTTTACTTGATTTTACATAGTTAAGTGATAAATATGGTCAATAATTGCGATTCTCTTCTCGTGATTATTCTTTTGAGTGACTAATTATTATCTTTGCTTTGAAAAAAAATAGAAAAAAAAAAGAAAAGAAAAAAAGAAAAAAGAAAGAAAAAAAAAGAGAAGAAAAGCTGTTCTATTCCAAGGGTTATTGTACTTAGTAACCGGAAATTTTTAGCTTCATACGAACGGCACCAACCTTGTGATGCAACCCATACAGAAAGGCTTGGATCTAGAAAGTAGAGACTTACGTTGAAGACGACGAACACAGCGGATCACCTAAACCTGTTGATCACATAGTCAACGAACCTCGGTATTTGTAGAAGACGCCACAATCTAGTGCAACTCTAGATTGATAAGTCAATTGAATACATAAGATATAAATCTAAGATATTCAAGGTGCTTCAATGAAGTTTTGAGAGAACTCTCAATGTAATTTTATTAATCATCAAAAACTGAATGTAAACAATGACTTAAGGCTATTTGTAGTCGTGACTAAGGCCTAACAAAGTTTGGAAAACATTAAGGAAATTCGGCCAGCCCTTGGGCTTCTCTTTGGGCCGACACTGGCGACACAACATGTTATTGGAGCTAACTCGTTAACTAACTAAAAGAGCTAACTCGTTAACAGCGAGACCCCCAAACCAGCTCATCGTAGGGACTAATTCGTTAACTAACTAAAAGAGCTATTGGACCTACGGCCCACATGGCCTAGACCTCTTTGTTACACCCTACTAAACTAATAATGGGCCATGGACCCCCTTAGCTGAATCATGGGCTCCTAATCTTCAGTGATGGCCGAGACTAGGACAACAAGCCTAGTTTCGTTGAGGCCCTCGATGGCTTTTGGCTTTCCACTTGACTCTCGGGCCGCACGAACCAATGTTTGTAGTGTCACATTCAATCTCTTCGCGCGAGCTCGTGTCATAGGCCCCAATGGTACCTTCACTTGCTCCACTTGGATAGCTCTCTCGACCTCCTCATCACATCTACAAATGTCAACTTTCATATAAAATGGTACTTGAATTAAGAGTATGCAAGGCAACTTGATTATGTGAAGTGCTGAGTGACCGGCGATCTTTATCTAAAAATGTCGATTTTCACATCAAAAGACAATTTCACAATGTGAGTAATATTTATATATATGATATGAATAAATCCCTCTTTAAATTTGAATAAGATGATGATCATGAGTTTAGGTAGCATTTTTATTGACCATATAAGTTACTTGCTTGTGAAATTGGGTAAGGATGAGGAATTTAATTGAACTAGTTACAATTATGGTATAATTGGCTCTCATTTACTTGATATTATGAGTACTTAAACTTAGTTGAGTGATTGCATAATGGTTATTTACCTTATTTTGAGAAAATGAAATTGAATGGAGCATATATGTTTTTTTTCAAAATTTTGAATCATTGTTGGATTGTATTTCTAATTGCTTGAGGACAAGCAATGGTTCAAATGTGGGGGAACTTGATAAGTACATATTTTACGTGTTTTAAGTGTGTTTTATTAGTTAGTTTGTTGTGTTTTAACTACTTTTATAACTAATTAACTAGGATTTTAGTGAAAATATGCATTTTGTAATCAAAGTGGTAAAAATTGCATTTCTATGGATTTTGATGGTTTAAATCTTCATGTTTTTGTAAGATTAATGATTCAATCATCAAATGGAGGATGATTAATGATGATTTAATTTGATATAAAGAGAATATGAAGTGCAAGGGAGGATATGCACTCAAGAATAAAAGGAAGCAAGTTTCACAGCTTTGACACCTTGTGGTATTTTGGTTATATCTTGGGTTACAAGCAGTGGATTGAGGTGATTCTTAACCATTTTGAAGCTAAGAGACAGATCGATATTTGATATGAAGACATCAATCCGGTTTAGTCGTTTCATTGTCAAAAAGTCAAAACACAGAAGTGCAACTCTGATGTCGAAAGGTGAAACAAAGCTCTGACCAGTCAAGGTTATTTCGGTTATTTCTTAGTTCACAAAACTCCAAATTGGATGATTCTTGAGGCAATGGAAAGCTAACTCAAAGGGCTACTAACTTTCATGTTTTGCACAAGAGTTAGTTCGGCCTCTATCATTGAAAAAATAGCAATTGATGTGGTGCCAAATTCACAGAAGTGAAAACGCGACCCTTGAATACGTGGTTTGAAGTCGCGTATTCCACGGTCACGTATTCTTCATTTTCTACTGCAATTTGCTCTGCAACTTGTTTTTTGTTCACACATCCTTTCCAACCCATCTACAACTCAAAATTTCACCTATATCTGACCAAGAAGATTATGAAAAGTTGGAGAAACAACTCATGGGAGTTCCAAGAGTCAAAAATGCTAACTAGAAACAACTCATTTGACTCTTGAATTCTCTATAAATAGGAGCCTTTGGAGACCATTTTCATAACTTTGAAAGGCTAGAAAAACTCCACAAAAATGTAGTCTTCATTAGAATTTCTTTAGTTCATTAGTTAGAGTAGTATAGTATAGGTAGTATAGTTTATCTGTTTTATATTTGTAATTAGATTTGGATGAAGATTAAGGAGCAAAGATGGAGAGATTGAAGCTCATATGACAAGGGTGATTCTCTCCTATCACTTTCTCTTTTGTATTTGATTTCATGTTTAGTTATAAAACAAGTTTGGATCTTGTTTTTCATGTTTAGTTAAACTTTATGCCTAGAGTTATGGATGAACTTTCTATATCTTGTGTGTGATGTTTACTTGATTATTTGATGATGTTATTTTGAGCAAGTTATTAATCAGTTTTGTTTATCTAATTATGATTAACCGGCCATTAATTGTGATAATGTTACGGTGTTAAGTTTGCAATGAAAATTGAAATTTAACACTAATTCAAGGAAGTGATAAACCTAGGTAGTACACTCACAAGAGTAGAGCTGTACCTATGTGACTTTAGTGATTTGTTTCATGTAATTTTATAGAAGAAATGAGTTTGTAATTAAATCATAACCATGAGATTTGGTATGGCTTAGTTACAAGTATAGTTGATTCACTACGAGAGTAGATTTCACATACATTAGGAAATTACGTCATAACTAGTCAAGATAATAGCATTCACATAACCGGTAATGTCAGTTGCAAGAGAAGTAAGGAATTCTATACCTCTAGGAGTTTTCTTATGTTATTTTCATTATTTTTATGTTTATGGTAGTCTAGATAATAAAGGAGTTCGAAAACCACCGATAATTGAAAATCTTTTCTATAAGATCGACCCTTAATACCCTATACTCGCTCACGACCAATATACATGCAGAAAAATCGCGTGTGGGGTATTTACGATGTTATAAATGTAAAACTTGACTGTGAAATAAGCTTGTTGTTATATGTATATCTCGTGTATGTCAAGTTTTTGGCACCGTTGTTGGGGAAGATTTGTCAATATCGGTGCTAGGAACAACTTTATTAGTTCATACATTTTTATTTTTTTTCTTGCTTTTGTTATGTTTAGTGTCCTTTTTTTGTGTCTTGTATGTTTGTTGTTTCTTTAATTGTATTTTTTTGTATGAGTTGAGTCATCTATTCTTCTTGACTAAATGTGTTTTTGAATTATTTTGAAAGCATGTTTAGGGACTCAAGAAAAGTAGAAAACATGAGGAGGCAATGCATGAGAGAAGGAAGATTGGCAACAGATGGTTATCATGTGCAAAACTCCATGGATAGAGGTAATTGGGAAACTACCGAAGGTATGTCGTTTGAAAATAGTTTAAGGTGTTTAAAAGCTAAATTTGATGTTATAATGTTACAAGTTCAATTGGACACCATTATGCATGAGATTGAACAAAAGAGGAATGTTAATGCTTTTAATTCTTATCATATGATTTGTGACTTGTGTGGGGGTTATCATGCTACTCATATATGTGGACAAGCACAAAATGTGAATTATTATGGTGAATTTGGGCATTATAATTCTTGTTTTGATCAATACAACCCTAATCGGGGGAATTCTTATGCTTATGGTTAGGATAATCAATGCACTTATAGTAATTCTCCATGTTTTTATGATTACACACCCGAATGTGTCCAATATGAATTAAAACTATCTTGGCAATTGGCAGTAGAAAGGTTAGTTCATGCACCTTCACCTTCGAAATTAGAAAGTGAACCATTAGCTAACGATTCCAAATCATTTTAGGAGCTAGCTATAGAAAAGTTAGCAAATGTAAACTCCGACTGTTTTGATAGGATTGAGGAAAAGATAGATTAATTAGTTTCTCACTTTGGTAGAATATAAGACTAATTGCATGAGTTGTGTGAAGTTATTTCTTCTAATGATATGCACTATGATCCTAGCATGAATGGTGAGCATGTTGCAAGTGAAAATGGATTCCATTTTGATGAAAATGACGAATCTCAATTGTGTTTCAATGAGAAAATGTTCATTTCACATGATAGTACCTTTGGAGCTAATCTCGAACCTCAAGAGGTGAGTCTTAGCGACTCATTTTCACCCTTCTTAAGGAACGTATTGAGGGTATAGGCTCTGAAGGTATTGTTTTTCAAGAAAACCATGCGGACGTTCCTTTGGTAAGTTCTCAAGTAATACATATTCAAAGTAATATCTATGAATCACTTGAGATAGGTAAGCCACTTCCATCTCTATTATAATTTGAATATCTGACTTTTGTTATGAAATTTATGCGTTTGAATTATCTTGTTTTTTTTCTTTTGTTGGTTTAGGAAATAGAGACAAAAGTGACCAAATGAGGTGAAAAAGGCAAAATTCGATCAAGGAACTCCAATCCTCAATTTGAGTAAATGTTGTTCTTGATTCGTTAGAAAGGGGTAAAATGCATATTTTGATCATTTTACATGTGCGTCCATTGATAATTTTGACAAGAGAATGATATAGAATGCATTTTGAGCATTTGGGGTAAAAGTCAAATTTTTGAAAAGCTAGAAATTTCTGCAGTTTTTCTGCAGAAATTGAAAACGTGGCTAGCTTACGCGACTCTGAGATCGTGTTTTCCCAGTCGCGTATTCAATTCTGCAGCGACAAAGCAGAATACGCGAGTATCAGAAATACGCGACCTTGAGTGTCATATTCCATGCTCGCGTATTGCATTATGCACCCTCAACAAAGAAAACGCGAGTATGCAAAATGCGACTTTTGGTCGGGTTTTGGTGATGTAGCGTATTGTTTCTTGTTTTGAAAGAAGAAAACGCGATTCCTTGATTCATTTCTTCTTTTCTTCTTCACTTCACGTATTCATTCACACTCACACCCAAGATTTTTACACCATTTTCTTGCATAAAATCATACAACAAATATCATTTGACCTTTCTAGAGCCTATTTAACCGATTGAACTTCAAGAAAAACATCTCAAAAATCGATTATAGGCTAGGGTTCATATTTTCTAAGTTCTTCAACTAGAGGTCAAATGGGGTGATTTTCATAGGGCTTTTTGCATCATTTGCATCACCAAACATTACTTTACCAAATTGAGGTAAATTTCTTGAACTTAACTTTGGTATTTTCAACTTCACCTTTTGCATATCTTTTGAGTTCAATGATATATTTTGAATGGTGAATTTGTGATGTTAGTTGTTGATGTATATAAGTTTCATTATGCTTATTAAACATTTTTAAGCATGTTTAGATGATCAAATGTGGGAATGTGATGATCCATGCAATGTCTACTTTATGCATATTCTTGTGTTATGATCAATGTGGTACTTGATTTTGGAATATTGTTAAGTATAATTGGACAATTCAAATGACCAAAATATGACTTGTTTATGATGTTTACATGCGTACATGCACTATTGTGACATTTTGGAAAATATGCATTTGAACTTGATATTATAATTATCTAGAGAAGGAGACATGCTTATATTTCATATTCTAGGTAAAGAGGGTGATAATTGTGCTAAATGCTTAAAGAGATTGGGAAATCTGGTGTGATGATGTGAGAAATTTTGGTAAAAAGTTATTTGCAAAATATTTTTCGTACCTTTGTCACTTTTTGCATCTTTTGACCCTTACCTAGTTTTTTTTCATTTTCAATTTTTAGGTTTTAGTACTAATGGTTATCCAATAGAACTCGTGAAGTTATGGAGATAAGCGGACAACGGTTTGTGACACTTCATGCCACGTCAATCACAACAATAGGGGAGTATTAGTTTCTTTATATTGATTTTTCTTTTTACATATTGAGAACAATGTGCATGTTAAGTGTGGTGGGGTGAGAATTGAGATTATATGCAATGTATATGATTGGCTTGTGCTTGAAATAATTTGAACTTGATATTGGGAATGTTTCTTGTGCTTTAATTTGTTCAAACTTGAAGTTTGTTGGCAGGGAGTTTAGTCCATTTATAAGGAGAAACTCTGCCAAAATTTTGTTCAAAATTTGCAAATTTGCCCCAAAAGGTTTCAAATTTTTTCAATTTTATCGAAAGAATAACAAGTTCCACACCGTTAGTAATTCAAATTTCTTCTACTTTTGAGATGAATATATGAGACTTAAGCACTTCTTTTTTCATTTAATTTGGAAATGTCTATTATGTAATTATAATTTGTGCATTTATAGGAAAGTATATCTTGCAAAGTGGAGAAAATTATACCTAAATTTTGCATGTTTGATGAAATTTCTTCTCTTTACTTGATTTTACATAGTTAAATGATAAATATGGTCAATAATTGCAATACTCTTCTCATGATTATTCTTTTGTGTGACTAATTATTATCTTTGCTTTGAAAAAAAAATAGAAAAAGAAAAAAAATAAAAGAAAAGAAGAAATAAAAGAATAAAAGCTGTTCTATTCCAAGGGTTTTTGTACTTAGTAACCGAGAATCTTCATCTACAAATGTCGATTTTCACGTAAAACGGTACTTGAATTCATAGTATGCAAGGCAATTTGATTATGTGAAGTGTTGAGTGATCGGCGATTTTCATCTAAAAATATCAATTTTCGCATCAAAAGACACTTTCACAACTTGAATAATATTTATATATATGATATGAATAAATCTCTCTTTAAGTTTGAATAAGATGATGATCATGAGTTTAGGTAGCATTTTTATTGATCATATGAGTTGCTTGTGAAATTAGGTAAGGATAAGGAATTGAATTGAACTAGTTATAATTATGGTGTAATTGGCTCTCCTTTACTTGATATTATGAGTACTTGAACTTAGTTGAGTGATTGCATAATGATTATTTACCTTGTTTTGAGAAAATGAAATTGAATGGTGCATATATGTTTATTTTCAAAATTTTGAATCGTTGTTGGTTTGTATTTCTAATTGCTTGAAGATAAGCAATGGTTCAAGTGTTGGGGAACTTGATAAGTATATATTTTACGTGTTTTAAGTATGTTTTATTAGTTAATTTTGATGTGTTTTAACTACTTTTATAACTAATTAACTAGGATTTTAGTGAAAATATGCATTTTGTGATCAAAGTGGTAAAAATTGCATTTCTATGGATTTTGATAGTAAAAACTTCATGTTTTTGTAGGATTAATGATTCAATCATCAAATGGAGTGAGTGAAGAAGATAATTAGATGATTGATGATGGTTTAAGTGATGCAAAGAAAATATGAAGTGCAAGACAGGAAATGCAATCAAGAATAAAAGAAAGCAAATTTCACAGTTTTGACACCTTGTGGTATTTTGGCTATATCTTGAGTTACAAGCATTGGATTGAGGTGATTCTTAGCCATTTTGAAGCTAAGAGATAGATCGACATTTGGTATGAAGACATCGAAATCTTGTTTAGTCATTTTCATTGTCAAAAATTTGAAATACAGAAGTGCAACTCTGCTATCGAAAGCTGAAACTGAGCTCTGGCCAGTTAAGGGTATTTCGGTCATTTCTCAGTTTACAGAGTTCCAAATTAGATGATATTTTAGGCAATGGAAAGGCAACTCAAAGGGCTACCAACTTTCATGTTTTGCACAAGAGTTAGTTTGGTCTTTATCATTGAGAAAATAGCAGTTGATGTGGTGCCAAATTCACAGAAGTGAAAACGCGAGCCTTGAAACGTGGATTGAAGTCGCGTATTCCAAGGTCACGTATTCTTCATTTTGTGACTACCCTCTCTGTTTAGGACGTACCCCAGGGTAGCTGACCGCCTGCCCAACTCTCGCTAGGACTCACTCACTCACTTCAAGAAATAAGTTACAACTTCAAAAGTAAAGGAAACAACAGTTCCCAAACTTAGAAAGTACATTTATACTCATTTCTATCTCAAACATTCATATATTTCCAAATATACCAAAAGAGCCAAGTTTCAGCTACTTCCAACCCTAATCAAGCACTAGCACGAGTACAATCATAAATTCAAAAACTAGACGACGCTAGCCTGTACCAGTCTCACGCCCATGCTTGTATTCCCTTGTAAGGAAAACAAAATTAATAGGATGAGTCAAAACTCAGTGAGGTTCCAAAACAACATGCAAACCCAAGTAACAAATTGACCATTGTAAAAACTTGGAATATCAAAATAGCGAGCATAAGAGTTCATAAAAATGAGCAATAATAGTTCAAATAACTAATCATTAGATATCCAACATTTCCAAGTAAAAGGATACGGTAACTCTTGCAAGTTAACTCCGCCATAGCTTCACCAGGTAGCAGTTGACATGCCGTCAACTTTCAAGTAGAGTAACCACTCCAGTAGATCACTACTTAACTCCAATCTCCATCCACCAATCAACTCCCCACCGGGCCCGAACTCCAAAATAAACAGTGGTAGTAATACTCGAGTATACCGAATTTAGTGGACCATATCCAAAGGATTACACAATAAATAATAAATGATAATCAGTAAACAGTACCTATGGTTCACCAGTCTTCTCGACCGAGTCCTTACTGTGACGCCCCCACTTCTCCTTAAGGCGAACCAAAGGGTATCTGCGGGACACCTGCCCAACTCTCGTCAGGACTCACGCAATTTTTCATTCAAACTTAATACAACACTAAATTACAACCAGATAAAGTAATTGCAAATAGTGCGAAAATTTTTAAACTTAACAACACATAGCCATTATTCAATCCTTACAATGGGTTTCCAAAATACATCCCAAATACCAAAATTTTTTTTTGTAGCCACAATACTTGGCCACTAACACTGGGGCCCTATTACAAAATATCACAAAAGGGTTCTTCCATGTCTCAACCCATGTCCACTACTGTTAAGGAAAACAAATCTATAGGGTGAGCAAAATGCTCGTGAGGCCAAGAACACACATGTAAGCACGTAGTTCAAGTAACACTCCCAAATTAATCAATTTAAAACAATAACCATTCAATAAAGAGCACTTCACTAAAAAGTAAACAGAAACAATTCAAGGATATGGGAGCTCTCAGGAGCTATTTTCCACTTGCACGATCACGAACCTCCACGCGTTGACACTCCGTCAACCGAGTAGGTTTAATCCGTAGAAACATCACTTACACTTCCCCTTCTCAACCTTACATACCACACCGGGTCCGCAATACATTTATGAGGTGATACTTCAGCGAGTATGCCAAGCAAGACCTCTCAATAGATCGACCTTATGAAATCTCATGGTTCACTGAGGAGCTCGACCAAACCCATGCTGGCTCGAGTCCAAGGCTAGCCAATAAGAGAGTTTGGGCGTCCCCCACTTTTACACTTTTGTATTGAGGAGGTTCACTCCAACGACTTATGCAATCACAGCATAAATAATCACATAAACACTTCACATATATTCACTTAACAAGTTACTTTAAACAAGTAATCACTTCACTTCACGAACTTAAGTTCACTTCGTTTAAATGAGGACGAGTGCGATAAAGTACACACTGGACTCAAAAGTTTCAAAATCTCAGTTTATATAACACTTATCACTTTGCAGATATATCACATAATACACACACTTGACACTCACTGTGAGTCAATAGTAAAAGTGTCACTTGGAGGTTCAAGCTTCCACCGTGGGATCCTCTTGAAGGTCCTCGTGTGCACCTGAGCAAATAATAGTGAATTATCATTCACATATCCCAATTATCAAGGAAGATTGTGCACTAGTACAATCTAGGGAAATTTCATGAAAATGAACCTCAATTACTCGTAAATCGAGATTCAAGTGAAGTTTCTTAAAGTACAAGAGCAATCGAGTTTTTTTATCTTGGAAATCAAGCATAAACGTTCAAGTGCTATCGAAGGAATAAGGAATACTTGAAAAACTCCATTTCCTTGAAATTCGAAAAATTTCAGTTTTGATACGATATTTTGAAAAATCGTATCTCACATTCCACATGTCAAAAATTGGAAAACTTGGTACTGTTGGAAACCTCTTCCAAAGTACTAAAAGTTCCTAGAATACATTTTTTTAAGATTCCAAATGGAGAACATTCAAAAATGAGCTCAAAGTCGCTGTTTTGGTTCATAAGGCAGATTTAAGTTGGTTTTTGGCCAACTTTGAAAATTCGACAAAACTCACTTGATTGGAACTAGCCTTTGAAATTTAGAAATCTATTAGAGTTACAATCCAATTTTACAAAAAAACAAGCGGAACGAGAAACGGAGTTTTGAGCACTAAGATATGGCAACTCAAAGTTACCAAAATTCCCTTGTGAAACAAGAGTTTTCCAAACTCGAGTCATGAACTTTGGTAATTTAGTCGAGCAATGAAATGGACTCGGATTGGTACTAAATTTGGCAATATAATACTCCTATATAAAGGGTATCTCTCTATCAAATTTCATGGAAAAATACCTTTAGGAAGGTAGTCAACCAAACAACCAAAGTTTCGAAAAATCCTAAGGCAAAACTGCCTTGAGCTTCTTGTTTTCCATTTCCAAACATTTGGCCAAGGAAAATCCTTCAAACATGGTTCATTTGTGTAGGCAAAGCCTAAAGAACATTTATGATACATTTGGTAAGTGTTTTAACTCCAAGAAATTCAATTGGCAAGTCCACCCAAGTCTAGCATCAATTCTGCCCAAAATTTAGGGTTTTCAAGAACAGGGCAGGTTTCGTATTTTGATCACAAATCACTCAATTTAACTCGGAATTGAGCATGGTTGGTGGTGTTGGAAAATGTATTCATAAAACTATAATTTCATGGAGGAAATTGTTTTGAAATTCAGCACACAACTAGCTCAAATTCGAGCCTCAAGTTGCAGCTTCTGAACTTCGTTCCAGGAAAATAGAGAAACAGGACAGTCATCTTTAAACGGTTGGTACGGGATACTCGGGTGGAATTAGGGGGTGAATTTTATACCGTTGGAAATATGGGAATGTCTAGTTTCAAATGTCACTGACAGCATTTGATTTTGACATTGGAGCACAGAGTTATGGACGAAACAAGAAAGCTGTCTGAGCATTACGGGGAAATTTTCCAGGTTTGCTAGTTTTACGAGATTAATCCATTTGACCAACCAAACCTCAATATTTTTCAATGAAACTTTGTACACCATCTATACAACATATAAACATCATATGCAAGCCATTAAAACCTCAAAATTCCGCAAAAAGAGGCACGATCATAACAGGGGCAGAATTGGAAACTTTACATCCATGCACTCCTTGAAGTTTATACTAGCTATGCACCATTAATCTACCAATTTGAGCACTAAACCAACATTAGATCCATCATCAAGCATCACATCAGCCATCAATCCAAGAGTGGGAGTTCATAGAGCCCACATTCAAAATTTTCCAATAATAACAAGTCACCCACATGAATATCTAAGCTCATAAGTGTAAATCAACTTCCATAGGCCAAGAATTTGAGGGTTGATCGTCACTTACTTGTGTTGGTGAACAAGGGCAGAATTTCGACCCTCTCTTAGCTCAAGAAAACCGTGGAAAGCTCCCCATTTTTGTAGCTTAAGATGATCTCCAAGTATTAAGCTAAGTGTGTGTGAAATTTGGAAGGAATTGGAGAAGATTTGTGCAAGATTTAGAGATGAAAAATGAAGAACTCCTTGGGTTATTTTTGCAGCTGATGGCCGGCCACTTTATGAGGAAGAGAGAGAGTGTTTTGATCCAATTTGGCTTCCTAAGGAAGCTTCATTTGTGTGGCTAGAATTGGTGCAAAAGTCAACTCTTTAATAGTGCGCGTACGCGCGCGTTTTGTACTCAATTCCTCTCGCATTCATTTCACTAGTGCACTAAACCTCCAATATACTTATATTCATACTATTATTATTCGCTCTTAAAGATATAAATGAAGGTCTATAGTTTCCCAATTAATCGCGCGCGCAAAAATATGAATTCTAATTTAAGCACGATAAAGTGAAACTTCCAAGAAATTCTTATAACGATAGTACTACTAACTATCACCTGAGTACTTAAACTTTAAAATACCTAATTTAGGTCCATAGTACAAGTCTCCAATGTTCGAAACTTATTGTACTCTCCAACGGTTAAAATTTCCAAATACTTTTTCACTAATTTCACTAAACGCGCTTTCGGAGACTAATTAATTTTTTGTTTTGAAACGAGTCACTTTAAAAATATTTTGAAGCTATACTTCCATGTAATCAAGTTCAATAGGGCTAGAAAATGATATTCGGAATAAATGGACAATTACATGATTAAATAAGCTCGAAATAGGGTTTTTAAAATAAATGAATTTTGTGAATCCTCACACTTACCAACTCAATTCGACTGACTAACCAATAGGGTTAGGATCCCCGGTAGTATTCAAGTCATGCACATGTATATATATCAAACCATTGTAACCAATACACAGTAATAAGTCACATTAGGGCAAGTGCGATAAAGTACACCCTTGCCCTATCAAATAAAGTGATTCATTCAAGTAATAAGTTCAAACATGCATTTGGAAACACTCACTGTCGCGCCCCACTTTTCGAATGAAAATGTGTGGATTGTGTGTGGTGTGTAATGTGTGAACGTGTGCAAAGTGAAAAGTAAAAGGCCATGGGACTTAGAATGCGACGATTTGGCCAAGTGAAGTTCAAAAGGGTTTTTTGTATCAAAAAATGGAGTCGCCACTTGGTATAGAGTTAGGGTGTACCAAGTCACCCAAAAATGATTTTGTTTTTGAATAAAAAAGTAAATAAACCCTTTTTGAAAACTTTTGGGTCTGCGTAACCAAAAGAGGGATCGGGGGTCACATTTGACGAAGGGGAAGGCAAGGATAAAAAATCCAAGGCACCCCTTCGACCTAGCCAAGGCTAGTTGCGTGACTTAAACCAATTTTTCCTATTTTTTCTACCCAAAGTATGTATTTGCAATTTGGACAAAGACTAATGAATGAGAAATGCAATCCTAAATTCTACGATGTCTCTCGTGAGGTTTTTGGTCCCAAACCACATGAATTGTGGCGGCCAATAAAGGGAAACCTCATAGAGGTCGATTGATGCAAATGGTGACTCAAGTGCAAGTGTGCAAGTGTATGAAAAGATTCATGTATGAAATGGTGTAAAAAAACAAAGTGTTTGTGTGCGAATGTGTAAAGAAAGTGCATGTGTAAATTTGTATGAAAATCAAAGTGTTTGTGTGTGCAAATGAATGAAGATAGAATAGTACATATATAAGTGAAACTTGAATTTCATTTGTGAAGTAAAGTAAATAAAATATGGATTGAGAAATGTAAAAAAATGTGATTAAAAGAGTATGGAAGTAATAAAAATGAAAGTATGACCCTAGGGGAATACAACAAGTCGGGTACGGGGGTTGACTTCTAACTTTTCGACTTCGATTTTCCCTTTGATTAGAAGGCGAAACTAGCGTGCTAAGGCTATTGAGTAGCCACACTCGCTCGTTTCCCTTACCCAAGGGGGTCCTTCAGGCAAATGTACCCTAACTAGCATGAGATGCAAGACCTAAAGTGAGGGGAAAGGGGGTCGGGGGCCTGCAAAAAATGATAAAACTAAAAAGAATGCATGACATGTAATGAACATGCAAATATGTACTAACGAGGGGAAATCCCTAAGGGTCTAGCGTTGGACTAGCCCATTCTACGAATTCCGACTAGCATTGGACTAGCGGAAACGTACATTCATCCATCACATTCATTTATAAATATAGAAAGCAAGTAGACATGCAAAATCACTTATAACACGTAGCACATAACACTTAGCATGCTCGACTAGATGCAATAGCTTAATAAAGCAAATTAAACACATAGCAAACCAAATAATACCCCAAAAGCAAATGAAACTATTACATGGGCTAACTAAAACAAATGGGGAAAGGGAAAATGGACCAAATTACTTACTACGCCCTATCTATTACAAGCCAAGAGGTGTACACATACCCCACTAATAAAAATCAAAAGCAAATGGAATAAATGAAAAGAAATAAGGAGAGGCTAGGAAAGCAAGTAGACATGCAACTTCCAATTAGCACATTAGTCCACATAGGAGAGAAACAAAAGGGGTAAAAGAGATTATACCTCCCCGTTGGTGATACTAAGGAAGTAAACAAACTCAACTTGGCTAGATTCACCCAAGAAAAGACTAACTTAGGCTAAAATCACCAAAAACAAAAGATTAATGCACCAATTTAGTGATAAGATATAAACTAAATAATCTGAGCCCACCAAAACATCAAACTTTCTTCAATTGCAACTTTAAAATGGCCAAATAATGCATAATTCTCAAGCAAAAACGAATCATTGATTCAATTTCTAAAATAGCAAAACATCGAGGACCCAAATGCAACTATTACCAAACATCCAAATCCAATTGAAACATTTAAGCATTTCAAAGGTCCCAAAAATAATAAAAGCCAAATAATGGTTCAAATTGCAAATACCTTAGGACTCAATTGCAAGAAAACAATACATATTTGGGTCTTTGTAGAATAAAAGGGAATTTGATGGGTCAAAGTGCTATTATAAGAACTCTTTTCATGCAAAAACATGCAACCTACGAAGGAAACTTGTTTCTTTGGTATATAAAAATCCTCCAAACACACACTAAACCCCTCGGAATACAGATTTTCCATCAACAAGGGTGTCAAAAAAAATGAAGAATCTTAACACCTCCTTAGGACCTTTTGAGAAGAAAATAGATGTAATAACATCGATAAAAGTAGACTGCAATAGATCCCTATTAAAAATCAAGTTTGACCAATTCGCTACTGTGAGTCAAGTATCTTTCTCCACTACACTCAAAGGAAGCAGGTAATAACAGCAAAAGCAAGAGACAAAGTGCAGCAAACATCTTTTCGGCAATTTCTGGTTCCAAGTGCAGATTTCAGAAGTTCTTTGATCACAACTTCCCATCTAATCTCCAAAGAAACTTAAACTAAGCAACGAAACACATATCTTTCACATCCCAACCAACACTACTTATAAGGAAATCATGCAAGTTCTATGCAGGTTCATGCAAGCTACGTGAGCAAACATTCTGCAACCAAAACAAATATTTCTGCAGCCAAGAAACCATCGCAACTTGCATTCTCATGAACAGATATCAACCTCAACACTCATTTTGATCAAAAATCCTTCAACCAAACATTCAAAGTTAATCTAAACATCATAACACACACACATTCAGAATTCAAACAAACTCAAATATAGAAGAAAACTAATGCAAAGACAGAAGGCAGCTTATGCATTCAGCATATTTTTCCAACCGCAGTTTTTCTTTCCATTTCAATTGTGCAAACCAGATTTATAATTCAAATACAAAGCTTTGATTAGATATTTCCCAAAACAACATCTTAACTCTAACTAATTAACAAGCTGCTTAATTTAACTCCAAACCAGTAAGAACAACGAAGGAGCTAATCATCCAAGGTAGAAAGAAAACTAAACAACAAAAGAATGAAATAGAAAAAAAAAACGCAGCAAACTTTCTGCAATTCGGCACTTTACAAAATCCAGCTTTTAAACACAATCAAATCCAAACACAAGGCTTTAAACTAGGCAGCAAGCCATCATCCAAACAAATAGAAAGAAAAACTGAGCAAAATCCAGTGCAAACACAAATAAAATACGTTCAGCAAGTTGAAAAATCTGGAACATATAAAACTGATTTGGCAAGTTGAAATGCATTTTCCAGCAAGTGCTTGGGCATGAATCTGAATTTACCTCGGTTGAATCATTATGTTAAGAGCTTTCTATTTTCATTTCATTTTCTGGTTTGGACATGCTTATAAACTCTTAAATTCCTTATGCACGTATCAAGCTAGCATATGAATATTTCCAGCTCAGAAATCAAGTTCAAATAATATCCATAACCATCAAAATTTCCAGAAATTTTTCTGTTTGGTCCGGATGATCTTGCCTTAAGGCAGATTGCACTTTTGAATTTTTATTCCTCTGTTTTATCAAACTGATTGGCTACATGCAGGGCCTAAGTACTCATTATTAGCTGCATATTTATGATTATAAGCCCAAATTACAAAAATCAAAACCAATTTAAGCTGCACTACTCCAAGCAAGCTCACGGCAAAATTTTCTAGCCAAGACAGAATTTTCCACAGCTTTGTTTTCACCATTTGATTGCGAAATTTAACACATGCAAGACTCTAATCCTGATAATCATCCAAAATCCAGTTAGATAAACATCTTTCATGCTCAGGTTGTCCAAATCCAGACCCATTCAGCAGCCAAAATAAAACAAGTGCATCAAGCTCACGGCAGGAGCTTTATATCTAACCAGAATTTCTGCAGGCTTTCACTATGCCATCCGAAGGTACAAATCAACATGCATGGTGGAAATCATCACATTTTCATTTGGCTAAATCCACTTAAGTGCTCAAGTCATCACAGGAATTCAGAAATAGAGCGCATTATCATCTCAGCTTTCGGATGGTACCTCAATATTCAAAACAGAATTTTCTAATGATTCAATTCAACATCCGACTGCTCTAACATCACATGCATATTACTAGATAACTCAAATTACCTCAGATTTATCCTAAAAATGATCCATAAGCAAATTCAGACAACATCAAAACATTACTCAACCAGAATTCAAACAATCCTGCTCCCGGTTGGCTTGCATGCAATCTGATTTTGTATCTTTTCAATTTTCTGACTTAATCAAGGTTAATTAGTTTCATGCAGAGCTAGATCATCCAGACTTTGGTTAGTTAAACATACATATAGCTCAGATCACCCAAACTTGGTCAACCGAAACTGCAAATTTCCAGCTTAAGCTCTCGGCAACCATTTTCTTCACAAACAGATTTTTCTATAACTTAAATTATCATCTAACCACACAATCCTCACATGCATGCCCTTAAACAACTTCATCAACCTATAAACATCTAGTCTAGGTCCAGAAATTACCTCAGTTTGGAGCTCAACACCCTCGGCTAGCTGCAAAAAATATTTCCCTCCTCTCGGCTGTCCAGAAATAGCAGCCCGCAACTCTTCCTCTCCCTTGCTCAAGCTTGCGTCTCAGCTCAAGGCTGAGCTCAGTTTGTGTAAGCTGTGGAGTTGGTGGTTGTGGTCGAGCTCAGCTGATGGAAAATGAAGAAGAAAATGGCATCTCAGCAGTGGTGGAGGAGGTGAAGGCAGACGGTTCGCACCCTTCCTCTTACTCACACTCTCTCGGTTGGTCTTACGGTGTAGCTGGGAATGAAGCTAAGTCCTCCCTTTTTTCTCTCGGACGTTAACTCCAAAGTAGCTAGTCACTTACGGCTCAAGGCAGAAAAGCAAAAAAATGGAATCTGGAGATATTGTGGTGAGTGGTAGTTGATATAATAGTGTGATCATGGAAGATGGAACCGGCAATAAGGATGGAAGGTGCTAGTATATGAAGTGGAAAAATGGATTCGGCAGAAATGGAATTGTGATTTTTTTGATTTTGATTTTTTTGATTTTTCTTTTTGAAATTAATTGAATAAAACTGATAATAAAAATAGATAACAAACAACAAAACAACAAAAAAAAGTAATTTAATTAACATTGGGTAGAAACTAAATAAACTAGAATCAACAAAACACAATTTTCCATTTTTCATCAATTTTCATCATTTTCCTTTTTTCTTTTTTCTTTTTAATAATTTAACAAAAATAATAGTAAAACTAAATAAAAACAAAAATTTTAATTACAAACACATCAAAATAAACAAACTAAAAATAACAAAATTACCATTTTCGATCTTTTCTTTCATTTTTCATCATTTTTCATTTTTTTTTCTTTCAAGAAAGCATTGAATTTAAATTACAAACGACTAAATCATATTTTTTTTGAATGCTTTTCTTTTCTCTTTTTCCCTTTTTCAACAAATTCTATGATAAAACTTTAAAAATAAAAATAAAACTGGAAACTAAAAACTAAAAATGAATACAACAAATAAAAAACTAAAAATGAAATTTCACCAAAAATTTGGTGTCTACAGTTTGCCCCTCTTTGTCTGAGTTTTGGAAAAACTTGAGACAAAGAAGTAGACACCAAATACTCACCTGTGTTATTTGGCGGCGAACGCGTCTCGAACAATGGACGCTTTAGAAATGGGGGCTGACCCTTACACGAAATTTAAAACGGGACTGACCCGAACGAAATTTAAAGACGGGACTGGCCCAAACAGGAACTTAAAACGGGACTGACCCGAACAGAAGAATTAAAATTGGGACCGACTAGAGAAGGAAATTCAAATCATGGGACTGGCCCGAACAAGCTTTGAATTGTGGGATTGACTCGAAAAAGATTTTAATTGCGGGACTGACCCGAACAGGCTTTGAATCGCGGGACTGACCCGAATAAGTTTTGATCATGGGACTGACCCGAAAAAGATTTTAATCGCGGGACTGACCCGAACAGGCTTTGAATCGCGGGACTGACCCGAATAAGTTTTGATCATGGGACTGACCCGAATAACCTTTTGATCATGGGACTGACCCGAAAATGCTTTTGATCATGGGACTGACCCGAAAATGCTCTTGATCGTGGGACTGACCCGAATAAGCTTTTGATCATGGGACTGACCCGAAAATGCTTTTGATCGTGGGACTGACCCGGAAAATGTTTTTTGATCGTGGGACTGACCCGAAAATGTTTTTTGATCGAGGGACTGACCCGACTTTTGATCGAGGGACCGAAAATGTTTTTGATTTGCTTTGATCGAGGGACTGACCCGAAAATGCTTTTGATCGACTGACCCGAAAATGCTTTTGATCGAGGGACTGACCCGAAAATGCTTTTGATCGAGGGACTGACCCGAAAATGTTTTTGATCGAGGGACTGACCCGAAAATGTTTTTGACAATCGGTCAGTGGGATTAAACCCGATCCTGCCGTGATGAAATTTGATTCGATTTTGGTTTTTGATTGATGATTTTTGCTTCTTTTTGACTTTTCTTTTTGACTTTTGAAAATCTTTACAAAAAATTAATTTGCCCCAGTATGATGAATTTTTGCTATTTGAGTCCAGAGTTGATTCTGTATCGCCATGCTGTTGCATTTTTGGATGAAATTTGCTTGCGACATTTTCAATCTGCCTTTGTTCATTAGGACTCTTTCCGACACCGATTCCAGTGCAAGGTGTGATTGTTTTCATCCATGCATGAAATTTCCTGCAAAAGAGAAAAAACAAAGAAATTGCCACCATTATTTGATCCGTTTGTCCTTGAGAATCGTGTAAACATGGGTCTTTGGATGCCTTCGTCAAAGTTGACCGTGGCATCTGACTTGGTTGGATTTGTCATTTCTAAACGTCCCTGATTTTTCCCGACTAACCAAGCGTGCATTTTGCCATATTGTGAAGCTTGCGTAACCGACCTTGCTGAATTTCAACCATTTTCGCAAGATGACTGAACCCAAGTATGCTTTGAATAAACCATGGGGTTATCATTCACCAAAATTCGATGATTAAAAAGTAATTTCACCTATCATGCAGAAATGAATATGTGAAAGAATGCAAACACAAACCATTGGTGCTTAAAGCCTACAAAAATGCCATGAATACAAGCAATTGAGAAAAAATGAGCTTCCTAAGAATGAATTCGCTAAAGAAATATTTTTACAAAACGACACAGTTTTGGCCAACGGATGTCATATTCGAGTCCCTGAATATCTTTGTTCTGCAATTCGACACTGGCAGAAGTATTATGAAGAGAAATTCCAAATGAACCAAGTCATCAACTGTTCTTCCTCGTGTTTGCTCATTGAAGAAACCTACCTAGCGCCCTTTCGGGTTTTTACCAAGGTTGCCCCCACCTTTTTTTTTTTTTAAGGTGCACTCTCGGATTTTCACCTACGGCAGCAAATGGAAGAGCTTGACCATGATCGACTCAGGAAGGTAAGTTGAAGATTGCTGACATCAGTAAAATGCGCTTCTCTTATAAACCTAAGCGAAGGCATTATGGACATCACTTGCCAGTTGATTAGCAAATTTTCTTGATAGAAATATAGCAAGGGACGAAAGTCAGGACTTTTGTCTTTTGTAATGAGGTCAGGTGGGATGTTTCAAGAAAGGTTGAGGCCTGAAAGCAGGTATGATGAAAGGTGTGAAATAACCTGAGATTGCATCATTTTGAAATTATCTCTAATTTTGAACGAAACCGAGGAAATTTGCCCCAGTTTGATTGGATTTTCTCTTTCTTTGCATTTTCTTCATTGCATTTTCCTCACTTTTTGCATTTTCCTTCAAAAACTAAATTTGCCCCAGTGTGGGGTTCTTTCTTTTCTCTTTTCCTCTTTTTCCTTTTTCCCTTTTTTCAAAATGAATTTGCCCCAGTATGGGGATTTTTCCTTTTCCCTCTCTGATAATCTCGTTTCAAAATGAATTTGCCCAAGTGTGGGGTTTGCAATTCTCAGGGGCTGCCAAACGAAAATTATTGTTCTGATAGCTCAAAAGGGATGACTAGGGATGAAATGTTTTGATTGGAAAGGAAGATGGCCTAACCTTTGCCTCGTCCCTTGCATGATTTCCAAAAGAAATTTGCATAATCAAAAATAAAACTTCTTACACATATCTGAGTTGATAGGTTGCAGGAATGTCTGTCCATCTGTTTCTGCCAAAATGATTGCTCCGCCAGGTAATACCTTTTGAACACCCAATGAGCTTTGACAATTTGAAGCAAATTTGCCTTCGACTTCATCTTTCATTACTTCAGCACTTTGTTCCCTTCTTCAGAAGATCGGTGGTGGCCCCTTTTATTATGAACACAGGCCATGCATTTTGACAAAATTGATCATGGTACATAGCATTCAACTGCTTTTCATCAATCAGAATCAATCGTTGATGACACTGCCTTAACCAATCAACTTTCAGCCTGGCCGGAAAGGGATTTTCTCAAATGAAGGGATTTTTCAATGAATGGATTTCTCAAATGAAAGGATTTTTCAATGAAGGCTTTCTGAAGGAATTTTCTCAATGAGGGCTTTTTCATGAAGGGGTCTCTTAAAGAAGAGATTTCCTAATGAAGGGATTTTTAATGAAGGGGTTTTCAATGGCTTTCTCAAATTCCAGAACAGTGATATTCAAAGGGTCAAATAAATTCACCTTTGGCCATCTCAAAGAATCAAATAAACAAATAAAACAAATTATGCATTTCATGAAAACTCCAAATCAAAGACAAAACTTAATTGCAAAAAATGCTTTCATTAAACTATTCACATATGCAAGAAAAACTTTTCATGAATTTTAGCAAATGACAACCCCTAAATTTATCAAAATTCCCTTCGAGAGGGAAAATAGTCAGCCATCCAAATTGTGCAGAGCTCTTTCAAGACTTTCAAATTTCGTCATTGGAGGTCGATGCCTCGAAGGTGTCCTGGTGTTCAGGAAAAGGATTTGTACTTATGATCGGCCCTTGTTCACCTCATTTCCTTAGCACTATTTCTCCTGCCTCGATCATGTCTTGGACTTTGTGCTTAAGTGCCCTGCAATCGGCGGTTGAGTGGCCAGGTACTCCCGAATGATAGGCACAAATAGCATGTGGATTGTACCCAGCAGGCATGCCATGAAGGTAAGTTGGAGGGGGAATCACGCCTATTTTGTTGGCAACCTTCAATTGCTCATACAATTGGTCCAAAGGCCTGCCTAGGTTGGTGAAGGTTCGGGTACGGCTTTGATTGTAGGTTTCAGTGGGTCGGGGATAGTTGTAGGTGGGTCTATTTGGTGGGGGAAATCTTTGGTGGTAAGGAGGTCGAGGACGAGTTTGTTGAAAGCTTGGTTGGGATATTTGGAAAGGGGTTGTAGGCGGGTTGGCATAATTTGGGCGAGGTCGAGGATGAGTGATATTGGTGTGGTAAACAGGATGAGGATTTGAGTAGTAGGAGTAAGGGTTTGAGTAGGTAGGGTATTGTCGAGGTCTGGGTCTTGGGACAGGGTTTTGATTCCAGGTGAAGGCAGTTTCCCCCTCTTTCTTTTTAAATTGCGGGTTCTTCTCACTAGTCCCCTGACCTTGCAAAGCATCCAACTGGGATTTGAGGGCAGAGACATTAACAATCTTCCCAGCTTTCACGAAGTCATCGTATTCCTCAAGTTTATTGACAATGGCGGCGAACGAACATCCAGTCATGCGGAAAATTTCTTCAAAGTACGGGGGATCGTGTGCTTTAATGAAAGTGCGTATGATTTCGTCCTCAGTCATCGGTGGCTCGATTTTGGCAGCTATTTTCCTCCATCTCTTGGCATAAGTCTTGTGATCTTCGGAGGGTTTTCTTTTTGTTCCTTCCAACGTATTTCGTGTTGGAGCCAGCTCGCAGTTATACTCATATTGCCTTACAAAAGCATTGGACAAGTCAATCCAGGTTTTTACTTCTTCGGACTTCAAATTTGAGTACCAATCGAGGGCATCCCCCTCCAGACTTTCCGGGAACAACCTTAGAGGCAGGTTCTCGTCGTCTACAGGCTTTCCCAACTTGTTAACAAATAGTCGGAGGTGTGTCTTGGGATTACCCGTCCCATCGTACTTGTTAAACTTCGGAGTTTTGAACCCCTCAGGCAATTGCACATTCGGGAAAAGGCAAAGCTCATCATAGTCCAGCACTCCTTGTTTGTTCAGCCCCTGACTCTTCCTTATAAATTCATCAAAGCGATCAAGGCGCTTAAGTAACTTCATATCAACGGGAGCGGAAGATTCCCCCATTTCTGGCTTGGTTTGAAAAGTATGGTCCGGCAGGAATGGCTCAGCAGCAGGGTGATAAAAGGTATGTGGCTCAGGTGGTACATTTGAAGTGATTTGGGGTGGTGGACCTCGCGTGTGAGTAAGAAAAAATGAAGGATGAGGAGGGTAAGTGTATGGCAAATTTGTGGTGGGATAGGTGAAAGTTTCTTCGGGTGCAATAGGAAATGATGGAGTAACAGTGGCATGGGCCGAAGGTAGGACAAACGGCTCTTGCTCAGGCTGTCTGGCGGGTACAGGTTCGGGTTGAACTCCGCTGCTAATTAGCTCATCATTCAACTTCCTTTGGGCGGCCATCTCATACGCCATCTCTCCAAACTTGGTAAGCATCTCAGTCAACTGAATCCCCGAACTTGCAGTCTCGGGTTGAGCGGTAGTAGCAGACCTATCTGACTGTTCCGGTTGTGAACTCATGTTTACACAACTCCCCTGGGCTCTACTGCGGGATCGCGTTATGATGGGGCTTCGACGAGAAGCTATGTTGAAATATCACCTGAGAATTTTTGACAGATTGCCTTTAGGTTCAACCCTCGCTTAGTTATTCCAATAAAAACAAAGAAAAAGAAAAGAAAAAACAAGAATTAGTAAATATTCAGAAAATTCGGATGCATGTCCTATGGGGGAACCCTTTTGTGCCAAGGGTAGGCCTAGCATGAAAATGCAGTCCTCCAGAGCAGGCACTATACAATACCTGATGGATCCGATCGACTGATCGTGTGAAGAATGATTTGAAAAATTTGGCCACTTGGAGTGAGAAGAGACATTTGCCCTAAAACATGAGGACGAAGTCGGAACGGATTGCTTGCTTTGATCTACACATAAAATGATTTGTGAAAGGGATTGCCATGTCTCGATTAATTTATTCAATGAACCCTAAAGGGGAAAAAGCGAGTCAAATGAATAAAATTGGTGATTTATTCAAAATCGACCGATTTACCCAAAAATAGGTAAGCCGGATAACATTGGCGATTTATTCAAAATTGATCGAATAGATAGACTTGGTCAACTGAATTGAATGAAATTGATGATCTCTTCAAAATCAACTTGATTTCGCCCTAAAATGGGTAAATTGGCCAAAGAGATGAAATGGAGTTAATGATTTATTTTAAAAATCGGCCAAATCCCTAAAAAGGGTGAATTGGTCAAATGAATTGATGATTTATTCAAAAATCGACCGGATGACCCTAAAAAGGGTAAATTGGTCAAATGAATTGATTTATTCAAAAATTGACCGGATGACCCTAAAAAGGGTAAATTGGTCAAATGAATTGGATGAAATGAATTTATTCAAAAATGATTAGATTGAACTAAAATTGAATGAATTGACAAAAATGGATTGGATAAAATGGATGATTTGTTCAAAAATCGATTGAGTTCTCTACCCATTGGGTAGTTTCAAGAAATCATTACAATGCCTTAGTCTATGAGCCTCCTAAAATCAAGATTTGGCCTCCATTGATTTATCGTCTCAATAGTGAAGAATTATTTGGGTTTCTTCAAATTAATGTCCTTTACGCAAGGGATTTTTACCAATTTTGATAAAGTGGCCAAAAGGTGATTATTAGACGCTCATATTCCAAAGATCGCTCTATGAAAATGATCGGATCCTACCTTACCTTGTGCACTACCCCTTTGGACGGTACGAGAAAGGTAAACGTGCAAGTCTCATTTGGATTATATATCCGAGACATGGGGTGGTTTATTCCTAAACACGGGATTCCCTATGTGGCATTCCCTTTCTATGGTTTATGCATGATGCCAGTTTATTGAAGCTATGTAAATATGTGACAAACATGAAATGTGAGCTAAAGGACATAAATAATGCAACGGGGGGAAAAGGTCTAAACATGAAATGTATTTACTGAAAAGTAAGTGCAAAGACTGAAACTTAGACATGTGAGCTATCTAGTGGGTGAGTCACTAAAAGAATGCCAAAGAGGCCTCTTATTGCTAAGGCACATGAATGCAAACCAAGGAAACAATGAAATGGTTAGTGCAGTTGATAGTACACATAACACATTGGGAGCAATTAAGAAAAGAAATACGATAAAAGCCGATAAAAAGGGGTGGAACCCCTTCCCTCGTGCCTAATTGTGCTTAAAAAGGGTGAGGCTGACTCTACCCTAGGCAAATGCTAACATGGATGCATGAGGTTTGGTTCATTAATGCCTAGACTCGATAAAGCTTCGGCTCCCAAGCCTTCAGACCTAAAGGCAAAGGGTCATCACTCCCAAGGCCTTTGATCGGTGGCTCGAGTGATCCCTTAGGTAGCGCTATGGGCGCAGAGCACACCAGCCGCCTACCCAAGGCAATCGATCCTAATCCTACAAGGCGGTGTGGGAAACGCCCACGAAAAACAAAATAAAATGGGATAAAGCAAGTAAACATGCACGTATGAAGTGTTCCCCTATTTTGAGGGAAGGGGTTGAGAACCACACGAGGCTCTAAAGGTGACACACCCCCCTAAGTGCAATGCAAGCGCGAGATAATCAAATAAACAACATCCAATCAACCAATCACACATACGTGAGTGAGGGAAAAGTGTGATACGCGCACGAGGTGAAAAAGTCCTATATAAAAATGCAACCCTAATATCCAAATGCAATGCATAAAAAGGGTAGAAAAAGGAAACGAATGGCTAAATCAAATGCTCGGACCCACTTAGGAAGTCCCCAGTGGAGTCGCCAACTGTCGCGCCCCACTTTTCGAATGAAAAATGTGTGGATTGTGTGTGGTGTGTAATGTGTGAACGTGTGCAAAGTGAAAAGTAAAAGGCCATGGGACTTAGAATGCGACGATTTGGCCAAGTGAAGTTCAAAAGGGTTTTTTGTATCAAAAAATGGAGTCGCCACTTGGTATAGAGTTAGGGTGTACCAAGTCACCCAAAAATGATTTTGTTTTTGAATAAAAAAGTAAATAAACCCTTTTTGAAAACTTTTGGGTCTGCGTAACCAAAAGAGGGATCGGGGGTCACATTTGACGAAGGGGAAGGCAAGGATAAAAAATCCAAGGCACCCCTTCGACCTAGCCAAGGCTAGTTGCGTGACTTAAACCAATTTTTCCTATTTTTTCTACCCAAAGTATGTATTTGCAATTTGGACAAAGACTAATGAATGAGAAATGCAATCCTAAATTCTACGATGTCTCTCGTGAGGTTTTTGGTCCCAAACCACATGAATTGTGGCGGCCAATAAAGGGAAACCTCATAGAGGTCGATTGATGCAAATGGTGACTCAAGTGCAAGTGTGCAAGTGTATGAAAAGATTCATGTATGAAATGGTGTAAAAAAACAAAGTGTTTGTGTGCGAATGTGTAAAGAAAGTGCATGTGTAAATTTGTATGAAAATCAAAGTGTTTGTGTGTGCAAATGAATGAAGATAGAATAGTACATATATAAGTGAAACTTGAATTTCATTTGTGAAGTAAAGTAAATAAAATATGGATTGAGAAATGTAAAAAAATGTGATTAAAAGAGTATGGAAGTAATAAAAATGAAAGTATGACCCTAGGGGAATACAACAAGTCGGGTACGGGGGTTGACTTCTAACTTTTCGACTTCGATTTTCCCTTTGATTAGAAGGCGAAACTAGCGTGCTAAGGCTATTGAGTAGCCACACTCGCTCGTTTCCCTTACCCAAGGGGGTCCTTCAGGCAAATGTACCCTAACTAGCATGAGATGCAAGACCTAAAGTGAGGGGAAAGGGGGTCGGGGGCCTGCAAAAAATGATAAAACTAAAAAGAATGCATGACATGTAATGAACATGCAAATATGTACTAACGAGGGGAAATCCCTAAGGGTCTAGCGTTGGACTAGCCCATTCTACGAATTCCGACTAGCATTGGACTAGCGGAAACGTACATTCATCCATCACATTCATTTATAAATATAGAAAGCAAGTAGACATGCAAAATCACTTATAACACGTAGCACATAACACTTAGCATGCTCGACTAGATGCAATAGCTTAATAAAGCAAATTAAACACATAGCAAACCAAATAATACCCCAAAAGCAAATGAAACTATTACATGGGCTAACTAAAACAAATGGGGAAAGGGAAAATGGACCAAATTACTTACTACGCCCTATCTATTACAAGCCAAGAGGTGTACACATACCCCACTAATAAAAATCAAAAGCAAATGGAATAAATGAAAAGAAATAAGGAGAGGCTAGGAAAGCAAGTAGACATGCAACTTCCAATTAGCACATTAGTCCACATAGGAGAGAAACAAAAGGGGTAAAAGAGATTATACCTCCCCGTTGGTGATACTAAGGAAGTAAACAAACTCAACTTGGCTAGATTCACCCAAGAAAAGACTAACTTAGGCTAAAATCACCAAAAACAAAAGATTAATGCACCAATTTAGTGATAAGATATAAACTAAATAATCTGAGCCCACCAAAACATCAAACTTTCTTCAATTGCAACTTTAAAATGGCCAAATAATGCATAATTCTCAAGCAAAAACGAATCATTGATTCAATTTCTAAAATAGCAAAACATCGAGGACCCAAATGCAACTATTACCAAACATCCAAATCCAATTGAAACATTTAAGCATTTCAAAGGTCCCAAAAATAATAAAAGCCAAATAATGGTTCAAATTGCAAATACCTTAGGACTCAATTGCAAGAAAACAATACATATTTGGGTCTTTGTAGAATAAAAGGGAATTTGATGGGTCAAAGTGCTATTATAAGAACTCTTTTCATGCAAAAACATGCAACCTACGAAGGAAACTTGTTTCTTTGGTATATAAAAATCCTCCAAACACACACTAAACCCCTCGGAATACAGATTTTCCATCAACAAGGGTGTCAAAAAAAATGAAGAATCTTAACACCTCCTTAGGACCTTTTGAGAAGAAAATAGATGTAATAACATCGATAAAAGTAGACTGCAATAGATCCCTATTAAAAATCAAGTTTGACCAATTCGCTACTGTGAGTCAAGTATCTTTCTCCACTACACTCAAAGGAAGCAGGTAATAACAGCAAAAGCAAGAGACAAAGTGCAGCAAACATCTTTTCGGCAATTTCTGGTTCCAAGTGCAGATTTCAGAAGTTCTTTGATCACAACTTCCCATCTAATCTCCAAAGAAACTTAAACTAAGCAACGAAACACATATCTTTCACATCCCAACCAACACTACTTATAAGGAAATCATGCAAGTTCTATGCAGGTTCATGCAAGCTACGTGAGCAAACATTCTGCAACCAAAACAAATATTTCTGCAGCCAAGAAACCATCGCAACTTGCATTCTCATGAACAGATATCAACCTCAACACTCATTTTGATCAAAAATCCTTCAACCAAACATTCAAAGTTAATCTAAACATCATAACACACACACATTCAGAATTCAAACAAACTCAAATATAGAAGAAAACTAATGCAAAGACAGAAGGCAGCTTATGCATTCAGCATATTTTTCCAACCGCAGTTTTTCTTTCCATTTCAATTGTGCAAACCAGATTTATAATTCAAATACAAAGCTTTGATTAGATATTTCCCAAAACAACATCTTAACTCTAACTAATTAACAAGCTGCTTAATTTAACTCCAAACCAGTAAGAACAACGAAGGAGCTAATCATCCAAGGTAGAAAGAAAACTAAACAACAAAAGAATGAAATAGAAAAAAAAAACGCAGCAAACTTTCTGCAATTCGGCACTTTACAAAATCCAGCTTTTAAACACAATCAAATCCAAACACAAGGCTTTAAACTAGGCAGCAAGCCATCATCCAAACAAATAGAAAGAAAAACTGAGCAAAATCCAGTGCAAACACAAATAAAATACGTTCAGCAAGTTGAAAAATCTGGAACATATAAAACTGATTTGGCAAGTTGAAATGCATTTTCCAGCAAGTGCTTGGGCATGAATCTGAATTTACCTCGGTTGAATCATTATGTTAAGAGCTTTCTATTTTCATTTCATTTTCTGGTTTGGACATGCTTATAAACTCTTAAATTCCTTATGCACGTATCAAGCTAGCATATGAATATTTCCAGCTCAGAAATCAAGTTCAAATAATATCCATAACCATCAAAATTTCCAGAAATTTTTCTGTTTGGTCCGGATGATCTTGCCTTAAGGCAGATTGCACTTTTGAATTTTTATTCCTCTGTTTTATCAAACTGATTGGCTACATGCAGGGCCTAAGTACTCATTATTAGCTGCATATTTATGATTATAAGCCCAAATTACAAAAATCAAAACCAATTTAAGCTGCACTACTCCAAGCAAGCTCACGGCAAAATTTTCTAGCCAAGACAGAATTTTCCACAGCTTTGTTTTCACCATTTGATTGCGAAATTTAACACATGCAAGACTCTAATCCTGATAATCATCCAAAATCCAGTTAGATAAACATCTTTCATGCTCAGGTTGTCCAAATCCAGACCCATTCAGCAGCCAAAATAAAACAAGTGCATCAAGCTCACGGCAGGAGCTTTATATCTAACCAGAATTTCTGCAGGCTTTCACTATGCCATCCGAAGGTACAAATCAACATGCATGGTGGAAATCATCACATTTTCATTTGGCTAAATCCACTTAAGTGCTCAAGTCATCACAGGAATTCAGAAATAGAGCGCATTATCATCTCAGCTTTCGGATGGTACCTCAATATTCAAAACAGAATTTTCTAATGATTCAATTCAACATCCGACTGCTCTAACATCACATGCATATTACTAGATAACTCAAATTACCTCAGATTTATCCTAAAAATGATCCATAAGCAAATTCAGACAACATCAAAACATTACTCAACCAGAATTCAAACAATCCTGCTCCCGGTTGGCTTGCATGCAATCTGATTTTGTATCTTTTCAATTTTCTGACTTAATCAAGGTTAATTAGTTTCATGCAGAGCTAGATCATCCAGACTTTGGTTAGTTAAACATACATATAGCTCAGATCACCCAAACTTGGTCAACCGAAACTGCAAATTTCCAGCTTAAGCTCTCGGCAACCATTTTCTTCACAAACAGATTTTTCTATAACTTAAATTATCATCTAACCACACAATCCTCACATGCATGCCCTTAAACAACTTCATCAACCTATAAACATCTAGTCTAGGTCCAGAAATTACCTCAGTTTGGAGCTCAACACCCTCGGCTAGCTGCAAAAAATATTTCCCTCCTCTCGGCTGTCCAGAAATAGCAGCCCGCAACTCTTCCTCTCCCTTGCTCAAGCTTGCGTCTCAGCTCAAGGCTGAGCTCAGTTTGTGTAAGCTGTGGAGTTGGTGGTTGTGGTCGAGCTCAGCTGATGGAAAATGAAGAAGAAAATGGCATCTCAGCAGTGGTGGAGGAGGTGAAGGCAGACGGTTCGCACCCTTCCTCTTACTCACACTCTCTCGGTTGGTCTTACGGTGTAGCTGGGAATGAAGCTAAGTCCTCCCTTTTTTCTCTCGGACGTTAACTCCAAAGTAGCTAGTCACTTACGGCTCAAGGCAGAAAAGCAAAAAAATGGAATCTGGAGATATTGTGGTGAGTGGTAGTTGATATAATAGTGTGATCATGGAAGATGGAACCGGCAATAAGGATGGAAGGTGCTAGTATATGAAGTGGAAAAATGGATTCGGCAGAAATGGAATTGTGATTTTTTTGATTTTGATTTTTTTGATTTTTCTTTTTGAAATTAATTGAATAAAACTGATAATAAAAATAGATAACAAACAACAAAACAACAAAAAAAAGTAATTTAATTAACATTGGGTAGAAACTAAATAAACTAGAATCAACAAAACACAATTTTCCATTTTTCATCAATTTTCATCATTTTCCTTTTTTCTTTTTTCTTTTTAATAATTTAACAAAAATAATAGTAAAACTAAATAAAAACAAAAATTTTAATTACAAACACATCAAAATAAACAAACTAAAAATAACAAAATTACCATTTTCGATCTTTTCTTTCATTTTTCATCATTTTTCATTTTTTTTTCTTTCAAGAAAGCATTGAATTTAAATTACAAACGACTAAATCATATTTTTTTTGAATGCTTTTCTTTTCTCTTTTTCCCTTTTTCAACAAATTCTATGATAAAACTTTAAAAATAAAAATAAAACTGGAAACTAAAAACTAAAAATGAATACAACAAATAAAAAACTAAAAATGAAATTTCACCAAAAATTTGGTGTCTACACTCACTAATGAGTTATTGCTTCCCAAAACCAAGCTCAGGTTCAACTCCCTGGTTGGAGTCCAAATCTGCGATAAAATACCATTTACTAATTTGTAATTAATTAGGGTTTCAAAATATAAGAGTTTCGCTTAAAAAAAAATCAAGTAAATAGAACTCATTTAAGTAGTACTAATTTTACTTAGTAAACTCTAGAAAATTCATACTCGCTCTTTTGATTTCGATAAAGAAGCATTTAAACGTTTAAGGTCGCAACTTGGCGGAAGAAACTAGAAAATCGTGTTTAAAGTGATCGCTACTTTGTCTTTGAAAACTATACACATTTGAAACAAATTTTCGCCTATAAGTCGCCTATGTGACAGTCCCACCTCCCCTTAAGGCGAACCAAAGGGTTCGGCGGACCGCCTGCCCAACTCTCGACGGGACTCACTACAGTTCTCAAATAAATTACATCACTCACATCTAATAACATAGGGTACAACCTCAATAATAAACGAAATAACATTTTCCAAACTTAGAACGTATACTTACATACATTACACATCTCAAGTAGTAGTACAATTCCCCGAATAAGATAAAAGTCCTCAATTCTCAAATAATTACAATTACAATATCAGTCTCAAATATTACATCTTCCAAAGTTCCCCGAATTCACATACCACAAGGAGATCGAGTTCGAATTCAAGTTATACAAGAAATATTTCATCCAGTCATACTAATAACTCATTACATGCACTTTCTTTGCCTCGAGCCCTGTAGAAGGGGAAAGAAAAATATTTTGGGGTAAGCTACAAGCTCAGCGAGTGACCAGTAAATTCAGTAATCAAGTACATTTCACAATGATGCATTTAGATGATGGCATGACTCAGTGATCAAATGTAAATTTAGTACTCTTGTGAGCCAGTGAAATCCTCGTATTTAGAACTCCAACGCTCAAACAGATCAATGAACAGTCAAATAGTAATATGGAGCCATCAATGCTCCAGGTAAACAGGGTGGAGACGTTGGTTCTAAGCACAAGACTTCCCATGAACTCATTGGAACCAAACCATTTCATGGTACACATGCAAGCACTCATGATATGCAATCGATTAAACAGTGCAAGAAATAGTTCATAAGTAACTTTGGAAATAGTTTGGGATCACTCACCAACCACAGCTCATGAACCTCATCCATCATAAACAGTTTCCTCGATCAAGTCCAAGCTCTTTGTTGGCCTAATCAACAACATTCCTCAGATCCCGGCTCGAAGGGACTAACCGCCCAACCCGTGGAACCTAGGGGTGCAGCCCCTCATGCTGGCCGAGCGTGGTACGGTGTTTTGCGCTGCCATTGTGGTTAAGGAAATAAAGTTGCACCTTCGCTAAAAGCTATAGCTTTTGGTACAATGGTAAGCGCTTGATCCTGACAAGTGGTATCAGAGCGAGGTCGCGGGTTCGAGTCTCCCTGGCTGTTGTTGGGGGAGGGATTGTTGGCCTAATCAGTAACATCCCTCAGATCCCGGCTCGAAGGGACTAACCGCCCAGCCGTGGCACCCAGGGGTGCAGCCCCTCATGCTGGCCGAGCGTGGTACGGTGCTTTGCGCTGCCATTGTGGTTAAGGAAATAAAGTTGCGCCGTCGCTAAAAGCTATAGCTTTTGGTGCAATGGTAAGCGCTTGATCCTGACACTCTTTATTCTACCAAGAATTAACCCAAACTCAAAGTGATCAAACGTTCTCAAAGATTGGACAGCACTTCCCCTTAAATTTCCTTATTTCCATCCTACAACAACCACTAATATCCATTCAAAATAGTACACACAAATCATAGGCTAGTAAATTGTGACGGCCCCACCTCCCCCTAAGGCGAATCAAAGGGTTTAGCGGACTGCCTGCCCAGCTCTCGCCGGGACTCACTCACTTACTACATTCCTCAAGTAAATTACAAGGTACAACTCAAATAATACATCCAATTCTCCAAAAATTACATATCATAAGCGAAGCGGAAACTAGTTCTAAGCGTAGAATGTAGATATACATCCGATTCAATTCCAAATATTTATACAGGCCCAAAAGTACATAAACCAAAACCAAATCTAAACTATACAAGATGTACGCCATCCAGTCACACAGAGATCCAAATACAAGTTCTTCCTTTACTACAATCCCTGTGGGGAGAAGAAGATAATTGGAGGTGAGCTAGAAGCTCAGTGAGTGACCAGTAAAATCAACAGTCAAGTGTAAAGCATTGATCTGATGTTATGATGCAGTAATCAAATGTTCATTTATTGCTCATGTGAGCCAGTGAAGTTCTTGTACTTAAATATCCAACGCTCGTTTGGATCAGGTAACCGTGAAACAGAAGTAAGGAGCCATCGTGCTTCAAAGAATGTGTAATCAATAGTGGAGACATTGGTTCTAAGCACAAGACTTTCCAGGAACTCATTGGAGCCAAATTATGTCATGGCACACACCCAAACCCAAATGATATGCAATGGAGTAATAAATACAAGAATTAATTCAAAAGTAACTTTGGAAATAGTTGAGGGATCACTAACCAACCACGACTCACGAACCTCATCCATCATTTATTATTGTCTTGCTCAAGTCCAAGCCCTAGATCACAAATGAAAATAAGGACTAAAACGATCAAAGCGGAAAAACAGTAAAGGAATGCATCGGGCGTGCGCGGAAATGAAAATGGTACAAAACGGGTTACACGATTTTGCCCATAACTGGAGTTGTGGTTATCAGATCAAAATGTACTAGGTAGTGTCTCGAAGCTTAGACAAAGAGTTACAACTTTCATGAAGACACCTCAACCTAGTTTTCAATGTATCCAAGTCAAATTTGCCAAATATAGAACTAGAACTCCAAACGCTAGTTTATCTTTCTCGTGAAAATTTGGCAGCATGCCCCTTGTGTTTACCTAATTTTTCAGCCATTTAGGCTTCATTATTTTTCTCTCAGTCAATCCCAAAGTCATACATATCATAGATTCAAGTATATAGCCGTTTCATAGGCTCATAACAATTATAAGAACAAAATCAAAGTGATAACAAGTGCGGAAATGTAACCTAGCAAAAGACAGATTTGACGTGTGGTTGCGGAAATAACACATTCAAAGCTACGCTTATCGGATTGAGGCGCAACTTATAGAATTTCGAAGCTAAGACATAGGACTACAACTTTCATGAAGATCACTTAGTCTAGTTTCCAATGCAACCTAGTCAAATCCTCAATTTACAGAACCAAAATCCAACTAGTCGGCTATTTAACCGCACTGCACTGGAATGGTCATATCTCAGGTTACCAAGGTCCTATTAAGGTGTTCTTGGAGGTGTTTAAAAGCTAAGTCAGAATACTAAAACTTTCATGTTTTGGTAAAAAGCTATATCTGTACGGATCCTAGTGAATAAACATGATAAACTGGATAAGCTGACCAAACGGACTACTGGGAAAAACCTTAAAATAGTGAGGGTATTTTGGTCTTTTCACGGGCTACGTTGCTCCGATTAATCTAAAATTTTGTAGGCACCTATAAAATACCATTCTATACAATTTTCATGTTTTATTCCAAGCCCAATTCGGCCTCTAACATGGTGCAACAAAAACGGGCAGAATAGGGTGAAAATTTCCAGAAATCTGAAATCTTTTGGTTTCAATGATAGTTTTCTTAATTTCTTGCTACACTTACTACCAAAACCCCCTATATAACCTTGGATACAACATATATCAATCATACATAAATTATAGGTAGAAATTAATCAAACCCTAACTTGCTTAAATCATCCAAAATTCATCACAACAACTTGCATATCTTATAATCAAGCTAAAACATGATCTAAATAACATCTTAAACCAAAATTTAAAGGAACAAGGATCATGATCAGATTTTTATACCTCAAAGACAAGGCTTGGAAGAGTGATACTTTACCCCCTTTGAAATTTCTTAGTTCCTCAAGCTTCCCAACTCACAACCCACACTTTAATCGGTTTAGAACTGGATTTTCTCACTTGGTTGAAGCAAATCAAGAAGGAAATTTGTTTCTCTTGCTCTTCTTCTCTCTCTCTCTCTTGTCTCGGCCCTAAGCAAGAAAAAATGAGGGAGAAAGAGCTTAGTTTGTCTTATAAGAAGGAAAGAGGATTAGGACTAATTGTAACCACAAGTTGGGCCAACACTTGGCTCAATTTTCACCACAAAATTTTCTTTTCTTTCCTTGCATTTTTTTGTTCCAATTTTCGGCCAAGAGATGACCATGAGGGGGGGATATTTTGCTCAATTAGTAATGAGCTTGTAGGGTAAGAAAGTGGTGATCAGGTGGTGGTTAAATCGGTAGTACACGGTACACGTCGGTTCGCGCCGTTTTTCCTTAAATTACCCGTACTAGGGTTTTTAATTTCTTTTCACTAACTTTTATTCATTACTTCTAATCACATATTATTCTCACTTAAAAGTCACTCTTAAGCACCAAATTTGATCCGTACTCTGTACCGGATAATTACGTTGCGGATACACGAAAAATTCTTATTTCACCTTGAATTGAAAACGAATAGGAAAACCCTAATTTCCTATAACTTTTTGCACTTTTCTAGGGTGGTTGAGTAGTAGGGCCATTATAAACTGGTATTTGTCAAAGAAAAGGGAATTTTTTTAAGAAAAATATAAAGAATTTGCACGGTTTCTGGCCGGATTCTCCACAAAATACTATTCACCAGAAATTTTTCCCTTTTCTTCTGCCTCGGGGTGTCACAAACTCCCTTCCTTAAAAGAATGTCATCCTCGACATTCCAACTTGTACTAATCAGATCAAAATAGTTCTCGAAAGTCGGTCACGTATTAAGAATCATTTCAATCTCGCTTATTATAATCAAATACTAATCATATCAAATATCTCAAAGGTCAATCACATACTAAGAATCACTCATCACAATCAAGTACTAAAAGTACTCCAATCCAACTTATCAAATAATCTTGATCCAATAGATAGTCAGACGAGTAACTGGATACATATACAAAAGGGGCTCGAAATCGGACTTAAAGTCCCTGATATTTGGAAAAACAATCCAGGACATAACGATGTCTCAGGTCAGAAATTACCCCTGGTGGTGCTTGAAAACACAACAAGCTAGCACTCAGCTATACTTCACCAGAAAATCTCAGATGCAAGATTTTGTCCATGGCGGTGCTGGACAACACAACAGGTTAGCACAACGGCTATACCTCGCCAAAGAACCTCAGTTCAAAATTTCATCCTTGGTGGTGCTTGATAACACAACAAGTTAGCACAACGGCTAAACTTCATTAGAGGATCTTAGCTCAAGAAATTGGCCCTGGTGGTGCTTGGAAACACAACAAGCTAGCATACGGCTAAGCTTCACCAGAGAGCCTCAAGTCAAAGTTTCATCCCTGATGGTGCTTTGAAACACAACAGGTATGCCTCGCCAGAAGAATGGCGGTGCTTGAAAACACAACAAGCCATACCTCATCAGAGAGGTTCTGTTCAAGAATTTCAATCCCTGATGGTGCTTGGAAACACAACAGGCATGCCTCGCCAGAAGAATGGCGGTGCTTGAAAACACAACAGGCAATGCCTCACCAGAGAGGTTCTGTTCAACCGCTACAGAAGTGTAGTAGCCGGTCTATAACCAAACAAGTACGAAAATGTTCAGAAACAGAGTCAAAAGCAGGGTTCAAGTGTATCGGTTCAAAAGCAGGGTCAATTATTTCAGGTTCAAAGAACATGAGTACGAGTAGGAACTCACTCGCCTAGCTTATGCCCAGTAATTCACACTCTCAAGCAGCCATCAAACTCAAATCCACATACAGATCATATATGAATCAAGATACTTGCTCAAGAGTAAAAGAGATACCCTATTTTTAGTCAGGTCAGGTTTATCAAGTGTACGTAAGGGTACATTAGCCGATACAAATTCAAGTCTCAAATGAGCTCAGTCTAGTCGGTCTTAGACAGTTCAAATATCTCAAATCTTAACATTTACCACTCGGGTGGTATAACCTTAATCAAACAGGAAAATTAGAAGAAAAATGCAAACCAAAACTTTTCTCAACAATTCCGGCCACCATAATCTATCAAAACCCTAGCCAAGAATCCTAAACTAAGAAACTTTACAGCTCAGGCCATACGGTCTCAAGCGTAATTCAACCAAATCATATCTTACGCGTACCACTTTCAAGATTCACAACTGACGCTCCAAAAGAGCACTGAACGTACAAACCAATCCCACAGTCCGGCATCCTAAACTTTAAGCCTATGATACACTATAAAGATCTGAACCCTAAGCTCTGATACCACCTGTGACGGCCCAACCTCCCCCTAAAGCGAACCAAAGGGTTTAACGGACTGCCTGCCCAGCTCTCGCCGGAACTCACTCACTTACTACATTCCTCAAGTAAATTACAAGGTACAACTCAAATAATACATCCAATTCTCCAAAAATTACATATCATAAGCGAAGCGGAAACTAGTTCTAAGCGTAGAATGTAGATATACATCCGATTCAATTCCAAATATTTATACAGGCCCAAAAGTACATAAACCAAAACCAAATCTAAACTATACAAGATGTACGCCATCCAGCCACACAGAGATCCAAATACAAGTTCTTCCTTTACTTCGATCCCTGTGGGGAGAAGAAGATAATAGGGGGTGAGCTAGAAACTCAGTGAGTGACCAGTAAAATCAACAGCCAAGTATATTTCACAATAAAGCATTGATATGATGTCATGATGCAGTAATCAAATGTTCATTTATTGCTCATGTGAGCCAGTGAAGTTCTTGTACTTAAATATCCAACGCTCGTTTGGATCAGGTAACCGTGAAACAGAAGTAAGGAGCCATCGTGCTCCAAAGAATGTGTAATCAATAGTGGAGACATTGGTTCTAAGCACAAGACTTTTCAGGAACTCATTGGAGCCAAATTATGTCATGGCACACACCCAAACCCAAATGATATGCAATGGAGTAATAAATGCAAGAATTAGTTCAAAAGTAACTTTGGAAATAGTTGAGGGATCACTCACCAACCACGACTCACGAACCTCATCCATCATTTATTATTGTCTTGCTCAAGTCCAAGCCCTAGATCACAAATGGAAATAAGGACTAAAACGATCAAAGCGGAAAAACAGTAAAGGAATGCATCGGGCGTGCGCGGAAATGAAAATGGTACAAAACGGGTTACACGATTTTGCCCATAACTGGAGTTGTGGTTATCAGATCAAAATGTACTAGGTAGTGTCTCGAAGCTTAGACAAAGAGTTACAACTTTCATGAAGACACCTCAACCTAGTTTTCAATGTATCCAAGTCAAATTTGCCAAATATAGAACTAGAACTCCAAACGCTAGTTTATCTTTCTCGTGAAAATTTGGCAGCATGCCCCTTGTGTTTACCTAATTTTTCAGCCATTTAGGCTTCATTATTTTTCTCTCAGTCAATCCCAAAGTCATACATATCATAGATTCAAGTATATAGCCGTTTCATAGGCTCATAACAATTATAAGAACAAAATCAAAGTGATAACAAGTGCGGAAATGTAACCTAGCAAAAGACAGATTTGACGTGTGGTTGCGGAAATAACACATTCAAAGCTACGCTTATCGGATTGAGGCGCAACTTATAGAATTTCGAAGCTAAGACATAGGACTACAACTTTCATGAAGATCACTTAGTCTAGTTTCCAATGCAACCTAGTCAAATCCTCAATTTACAGAACCAAAATCCAACTAGTCGGCTATTTAACCGCACTGCACTGGAATGGTCATATCTCAGGTTACCAAGGTCCTATTAAGGTGTTCTTGGAGGTGTTTAAAAGCTAAGTCAGAATACTAAAACTTTCATGTTTTGGTAAAAAGCTATATCTGTACGGATCCTAGTGAATAAACATGATAAACTGGATAAGCTGACCAAACGGACTACTGGGAAAAACCTTAAAATAGTGAGGGTATTTTGGTCTTTTCACGGGCTACGTTGCTCCGATTAATCTAAAATTTTGTAGGCACCTATAAAATACCATTCTATACAATTTTCATGTTTTATTCCAAGCCCAATTCGGCCTCTAACATGGTGCAACAAAAACGGGCAGAATAGGGTGAAAATTTCCAGAAATCTGAAATCTTTTGGTTTCAATGATAGTTTTCTTAATTTCTTGCTACACTTACTACCAAAACCCCCTATATAACCTTGGATACAACATATATCAATCATACATAAATTATAGGTAGAAATTAATCAAACCCTAACTTGCTTAAATCATCCAAAATTCATCACAACAACTTGCATATCTTATAATCAAGCTAAAACATGATCTAAATAACATCTTAAACCAAAATTTAAAGGAACAAGGATCATGATCAGATTTTTATACCTCAAAGACAAGGCTTGGAAGAGTGATACTTTACCCCCTTTGAAATTTCTTAGTTCCTCAAGCTTCCCAACTCACAACCCACACTTTAATCGGTTTAGAACTGGATTTTCTCACTTGGTTGAAGCAAATCAAGAAGGAAATTTGTTTCTCTTGCTCTTCTTCTCTCTCTCTCTCTTGTCTCGGCCCTAAGCAAGAAAAAATGAGGGAGAAAGAGCTTAGTTTGTCTTATAAGAAGGAAAGAGGATTAGGACTAATTGTAACCACAAGTTGGGCCAACACTTGGCTCAATTTTCACCACAAAATTTTCTTTTCTTTCCTTGCATTTTTTTGTTCCAATTTTCGGCCAAGAGATGACCATGAGGGGGGGATATTTTGCTCAATTAGTAATGAGCTTGTAGGGTAAGAAAGTGGTGATCAGGTGGTGGTTAAATCGGTAGTACACGGTACACGTCGGTTCGCGCCGTTTTTCCTTAAATTACCCGTACTAGGGTTTTTAATTTCTTTTCACTAACTTTTATTCATTACTTCTAATCACATATTATTTCTCACTTAAAAGTCACTCTTAAGCACCAAATTTGATCCGTACTCTGTACCGGATAATTACGCTGCGGATACACGAAAAATTCTTATTTCACCTTGAATTGAAAACGAATAGGAAAACCCTAATTTCCTATAACTTTTTGCACTTTTCTAGGGTGGTTGAGTAGTAGGGCCATTATAAAGTGGTATTTGTCAAAGAAAAGGGAATTTTTTTAAGAAAAATATAAAGAATTTGCACGGCTTCTGGCCGGATTCTCCACAAAACACTATTCACCAGAAATTTTTCCCTTTTCTTCTGCCTCGGGGCGTCACATAAATACACTTTTTTAGGGTCACAACACCCTTCACATATAACCATTTGATTGCTCCACAATTAAACACAATTAAGGCCCAAATTAGAAACCCTAATACTGAAATTTTGCTCTATAAGCTGGAATTCCACAACAAACCATAATTAGCACATAAAAGCTCCATCTTACCTAATACAAGACTATTATTCTATGGCCAACCATAATTTACCATATAAAAACAGGAAAATCACCAATAAATCCAAAATTGGTTAAGCTTTACCCTAAACCATGAAATCATCCACAAAATAGCATATTTAACCTCTACAAACCACCAATTAACAATCAATTGAAGTAGATAGGAAGTTCTTAGTAAGATACCATCAAATCTCAAGAAAATTGGTAGCTCAGTGCTTCCTCTTCCAAAACAACTCCACCAATAGTTTTAAACCTCCTTAGTGAGCACTTGTATGGAATAGATTACAAAACTAGCGGTTAAAACTCAAGATTGGAACAAGGAATTGAAGTAGAAAATGAAGTTTCCTCCCTTGTTTTCTCTCTCAAAGTAGCCGGCCAAGAAGAAGCAAAATGAAGGCAAAGTTTAGCCAAGAAACAAGATAAGAATGAAGGAAAACAGCCGGTCAAACTTGGCTGCCAAAGGTGCCTCGTCACAATCCAGCCAAGATCTGGCCGGATTGCTGACCGGATTCATGGCAGTGATGAAATCAATTTTTTTTCCAAAACCCCTGTCAATCTGGCCAGATTCTCACTGTTCACAGAAATTTCTTTTCTTCTTTCGGGTGTCACAGCCCACAAGGTCAACTTAAGCATCCCTACATAACTAAGTCCCAAATCAAACCCAAGTCACATCCTATTTCCATTTCACCTACTTATCACACGAAAAAAAAATCAGGCAGCGTTTCCCTTGTGTTTACAAATTTTTTCAGCCATTTAAGACTTCATTTTCTTTCCAAATCAGCCCCAAACCAACGCTACAAGTAAGAATATAAAGATAGTTCTTAATCTAGGCCATAAACCATCCAATTGTAACTCATTTCTAGCAAATAATCATCCAATACTAAAGCTGGAAATTTCTTAACAAAGCTGGAATTTCCTTTTTTAAAGCTAAAACGTCACAATCATGCTACTAATCACGTCACAATTCCATATCCAAGTTCCATACCAACATACTATAGTTGAACAATATAAATCAAGGTTAAAAATGGCAAAACCCTAGCTGAAATCCACTAATCTACACCAAAACTAAAATATCATCCATAATATTCCAAGATTCAAGGCATCTATATCATATTTGGCAAGAATAAGGAAGAGAAAGGAAGTTGATGAACTTATGCCTTCCAAACTTCTTGAGAAGTGAAGAACCAAACTATTTCTTCCAAGAAACTCTCCACTCCAAGCTTCCTAACTCCCTTGGTGCAAGTTTAATCGGTTTAGTTTTTGTGATCCCAACTCAAACAAGGCAAAATCAAGATTGGAATGAAAGTTTTCTTCTCTCTTTTTTTCTCTCCTTACTCTCGGCCAACATGAAGAAATAATGGGAAAAATTTAGCCAAAATGAAAGATAAGAAGGAAAGAATTGTCTTGGTCAAACATCTCTTTGATTGCCAACACCTCTTTGATTGCCAACACTTGGCAATCAAGATTCTTTCTTTTTTTTTCTTTTCTCACCTTTTCTTTGGTCAAAAATTTTGGCTGCATTAGGGGTTAATTTAGGGTTGATTAGATGAAATAAAAACAAGAAGATTAGGGTTAGAGAGTAGTGGTCAAGTGGTGTACTCAATCGGTAACAAATGGTGTACGTCGGTTCAAGCCTATTTTCCTTAACTCTCTTGTAATTGTGTTTTAACTTATGATTCACTAACTTATTATTAGCACTTCTAGTCACACACTTTCTCGTATCTAATACTCACTCTTATCCACCAAATTTAGCACACACACCTCACCAAATGATCACACTACCAAAATGCGTAAAAACCCTAATTTACCCTAACTATAAAAGTAAAAGTGAAACTCTCGATTCTATTATTTATTACAACTATTAAGGGAGTAATTTTAGTACTAAAAGGAATTATAAATTAACTTATTCAAAATAACAGAGAATTATAAGAAAATATAAGCAAATTTTCAAGTCGTCACACGTTTTCTACTGCAACTTACTCTACAACTTGTTCTTTGTTCACACAATCTTTCCAGCTCATCTACAACTCAGAATTTCAGTTGTATCTGACCAAGAAGAGTGTGAAAAATTGGAGAAACAACTCATGGGAGTTTCAAGAGTCAAAAATGCCAATTAGAAACAACTCATTTGGCTCTTGAATCGTCTATAAATAGCAGCCTTTGGAGACCATTTTCATAACTTTGGAAGGTAGAGAAACTCCACAAAAATGTAGTTTTTATTAGAATTTCCTTAGTTCATTAGTTAAAGTAGTATAGTATAGGTAATATAATTTATCCATCTTATATTTGTACTTAGATTTGGATGAACATTGAGGAGCAAAGATGGAGAGGTTGAAACTCATGTGACAAGGATGACTTCTCTCCTGCCACATTCTCTTTTGTATTTGATTTCATATTTAGTTATAAAACAAGTTTGGATCTTGTTTTTCATGTTTAGTTAAAATTTATACCTAGAGTTATGGATTAATTTTCTATATCTTGTTTGTGATATTTACTTGGTTATTTGATGATGTTATTTTGAGCAAGTTATTTATCACTTTTGCTTATCTAATCATGATTAACCGGCCATTAATTATGATAATCTTAAGGTGTTAAGTTTGCAATGAGAATTGGAATTTAATATTTGTTCAAGGAAGTGATAAAACTAGAGAGTATACTCACGAGAGTAGAGGTGCACCTATGTGGGTTTAGTGACTTGTTTCATGTAATTTCATAGAAGAAATAAGCTTGTAGTTAATTCATAGCCACGAGAGTTGGCATGGCTTAGTTATAAATATAATTGATTCACTACGAGAGTAGGTTTCACATACATTAGGAAATTACGCTATAACTAGTCAAGATAATAGCATTTACATAACCGGTAATGTCATTTGCAAGAGTAGTAAAAAATTCTATACCTGTAGGAGTTTTCTAGTGTTATTTTCATTACTTTTATGTTTATGGTAGTCTAGATAATAAAGGAGTTAAAAAAACCACTGGTAATTGAAAATCTTCTCTGTGGGATCGACTTTTAATACCCTATACTCGCTCACGACCTGTATACTTGTAGAAAAATTGCGTGTGGGGAATTTAAGATGTTATAAATGTAAAATTTGACTGTGGAATGACTTTATTGTTATATTTATATCCCATGCTCATCAAAGTTCTTTTGAGAATTTTTTAACACACATCTCTCAACAAAAAGACTATTCTAAATACTATTTTTCCCTACACTCATTTGTTTCTCCCTGATTCTAATTTTCTTATTCTAATTTTCTTTAGACAAAGTAAGATATTGAGAAGCTTCTACTTCTCTTTGTTGTGCAGATCAAAGGGAAGCAACAACTATAGAATTGGACTATTGTATCCTGGAGGCGGCGCGCCAAACTTTCTGCATTGGTTAAAGAATACCATAGGGGTGCGTATCGTTTTAAAGAGAGCATTCTACGCACCTCAATCCTACTAGACTTTTTAGTAGCTGTCAAATTCAAGATGATTAGATTGAAAATTAGAAGTTATTCGCGTACTCTCCTCCAACAATTTTAAAACCTAGTCTATGTTTCAACCCATATCAAATTAACTATTGATGGTACAAATTATTTGGATTTATTAATGCAATATTGAGGTATGAGATTTTTGTTAATTTCTTTGTTATATTTTATTAGAGAAATTATTGTTATTTATATAATTATTTTGGCTCAAATCCAACATGTGTTGCTAAGGATGATATTGTCATTAAAAAAGTTGGATGAACCTTTTTACGAAAATCACCAAAAAATGTTGGCAAGAATTCTGGTTAAGGGCCAAAAAGCAAGTGAGCGAGACATCCGATGACCTTTGATGGAGACATTTGATCTTGTGAAATTGACAACAAAAGTAAGTGAGATTTTCAAAATTTCAGAGGTGCAAATCATTCCAATTTTCAGTGTTATTATGAGTTTCATAAATAAAATAACATAAGGGTCTTATTTGAATCAAAATATTATCTCTTTTGTTTTTTTTGCCAAAGGCACTGACATATTACAAAAAAAAAAAAAACAACTCAAGCTAGGTACTTTGAGGTCCTTGTTTGAAATGTATTTTTCCCTAAAAAGTTTTTACGTTTTTTGTGAATACATTTTCGAATTACCTTGTTTGAATTTTGTTAACCACAAAGGTGCTAAATGTCATTATGAAAATTTTCAAGGGAGGTTTCTAAAATTATCCCTTAATACTGTGGATCGTATAATGTTAGACGAGGACTTTTAATGATTTCATATATTGTAACAAAGGGCTTTTACAATTTTCTATCATTCTTGATATTTAGTATTTTATTTTATTTTATTTCTGTATTTTATTGTAGTTTCTTTGTTACTCTTGTTAGGATTTATTTCCTTTATAAATACTTTTATACTAGAGCAATCAATGGAATAATATTGAGATTTATTTTGGTCTTGATATTACGCTTGTTTTTCTCGGTTTCTTCAGGGAAGATTGTTTGGTTTTCCCTTGTCGCTTCAATGCCAGTTTCGGTTCCATTTTTACTCCCTCCCATATTTGGGGACTCGCAATTATTATCAACAGTGCAAGGCATTTAAATGATTTCGATCCATAATACTCCACTTGACTTTCAATGTATCACACATGTTTGAATGATGAAAAGGCCACAAGGTGTAATAAGATATGCGGGATAAAAAAGAATGAAATGACTCGAAATTGGAAAGTTTCATGCACGGTTATTGTTTGCATTTCACGTGGGTGTCACAACATTATCAAATGCAATGTTTGTATACATTTTTTTTCAAACACGATAAATTCTATTCCACACCTATTCCTATTCTATATTAAGGAGACGGAGGACCCAAAGGGATCAAAAAGAGAATTCAGAGGAGACTGAACCACCATCAATTTAAATGGAAGCCTGTACACCCGCAATGTTTGTACTTGAAAAGTACAAATTTGGGGCATTGGAATGGAAATGTGTGAAAGTTTTACTGTAAATTTGGCAAGTGATAATAATTTTGAGACAAATCAAAATGAAAACTAAAACATTGAAACGGAAAGAGCACTTTACAAAAGATCTTTAAAACAAAAGATGCACGTTCTAGAATGTACCACCCCAATCATGTTGCACAAGTCATGGTCAAAGGATCACTAGTTGGTCCATGAATATATACAAACTAAAGATGCACGTTCTAGAAGGCGATGTGCACGTATTTCTTTATTTGGTAGAAAGTGATATGCATTGATTAAATAAAAGCCAGAGTTTACGCTGTGCAAGGGAGTGGGGGTGAGTGTGTACCAGTGATGTTATGATTCCCACTTTTGCAAGGATAAAGATATCTCTGTATATAAATAAACAAAACTAAAGGCTGAATAAAGAAAGATGGCAGCTTTCAAGCTTCAACCACGCAAATGTTCTTATTGAACTAGAATCCAAAAACAATATCGTCGTTTTTTTTTTTTTTGTCAATCGTCAATTCTACATTATTCTAATCTAAGGGAGAGACCCAACTGAATTTAGGAGGATTGGTGGAGACTAAACCATCACCAGACTAGACGAATGCATTACGCACCCGTCTGAATTTTTTTTTCTTTTAAGAAGCCACTTAATGTGACATTTTATTAGGAGGAAAGGTTTGAACCCTTACCTTAAATGGCTGGTAGGTGGCCACCAGTCCAAAGCTGGTGGTTCAATATCGTCCCTTCTTGCAGATTCAAATAACAGACTTTTCCATCTATCTGTCCAAAATAGGATTCTAATTGCAGTCTCCATTGTATGTGGACCAAAATCAAACGCCCATTACTTATATTAACTCCCAAAAATTTGTTTGAGGCCATAATACAAGCATCACAAAATAGTACTTTAAACGTCATGACAAGAGTAACAGCGAATTGTTTTAAATTTGAATGAAGGAAAAATTATGGCAAGATGAAAAGTAATAATCAAAGAAAAACAAATTAAATCATAAAAAATAGCAATCATGTTGCTAAACTTCCTAGTGAAAACAGTAGTACGGAAATTCAAGTACCAAAAGAAAGTTAAAAAAAGGTGCATGTATAACAACTGATATAAGGGATTTGTACCTTTTTTTTAACAGCTTGTAAGACTTTTTAGAATTCCAATATCAGATACTTCAATACAATTGTAATATAAATGTGTACTATTCTCTGAAGAGTGACAATCTTGATCGACACATTGTGATTCGCATGCTTGACATATGTGGCTCTCTCTCTCTTCCCAAATTCTGTATGGTGGCTATCAATGGGACAAGCCACCCCAGCAATACAATACTAGTGTTATCAATGGGAGAGAGGGACCTAATCTTTTATAACTGTAGTGGGATCTCTCATTAAGTTAACCCTAATTTAAATAACATGCCCTACACCTTGCATATCATGCCAAATAGATGACTTAGACGGATCTAAACTCCACCTATAGTGGATCATACGGTAGTGGGTTTTACTGGTATTTATTTAATCAATTTTTAAGAAAATAAATAACATCAGTAGAAGCCCAAATTAGAAAATAATTCTAACATTCTCCAACTTATGAAATACTGATTATTTTAAACTTGAGTTTGAAAGCATTTTAAACGTTAATTTCAAAATAGTTTTAAAGGTTAAACATAACTTTAGTGGCCACGGTAAGAAAATATCTTAGTCTAGAATTTTATCCAATTAGATTACTTGTATTGAACTATAGACGTCTTTACATCACTTATTAATGTAGGGCTTTCATAATTACAAATATTAACACTTCATTAACACAAATTCCAAAGTGTGATAAAATGAGTGTGGTATGACTAACATGATCCAAGAGTAATATAATCAAGTCAAAACACATTCAATCCACTTTATAGTCTTAAACCGAAGCCACTTCACAAAGGAAGCATGTGTAGGACTTTCGTCCACATAACTGCTTTAAACCCGAAACCGTTTCACATATAAAGCAATCATTGTACAGCTTTTATTGAATATTTATATGAGCTCATATATGCAGTATAATCCTCAAATGTGCACATATATGAGTAAATCATATTCATAATTGCATAAATCAGGGAATGAAACCTTTATCAACTTAAATAATTGTAAACTATGTACATGAGAGTTATGAGTTATTTATAACTCCTATTGAATGTACAACCCTATAAAACACACCGCACATTTGACATAATTGGCAGACTAATACAATGTAAGTAACTTAGACTATAATTACTGAATATTTAATCATTATAATGAATTCATAAACTACAATACACTTATCTTCCCTTATTTTACTTAAAAGAACTATAAAAATTGTAAACATCCATGTCAGGTAATTCAAAATTTAGTGCTCGTTATTGTGAAAACAGTAGTGGACATCAAACTTGATCCAGAGATGAAAAAAAAAACATAAGCCCTTAGAACAAACTTGCTGAAGGTGAGCCCTTTGAGCATTAAGTTAAGACAGATAAAACCTCCATTCTAGAGGGTATTTATTAACTTAATTGTCTATAAGATTTCTGAGTACTCAAAGAAAACAAGCAATCTTTAGTTTCTTAAAACCTTATTAATTCATTAGCAAATACACGAAACATAAACCAATATTTACCAAATTTATCCATCCACATAATTACTATGTAGGTAATATCAGGTTTTATACAAAAAACTAATACAAAGATCACTCGTTACAAACTGTATCAAATTCCACATGAAATTCTTATAGATCACTTTCACTGTATTACTTTTTAACCCCCATTATCTTTAGCCATTTGAGATAAATTGACATGTAGTTTCACATTTGACTTTAAAGTGTATAATCAATGTAAAACATGAGTCCCAACTATTCTTTATTTTTAATATATCAAAAGATGCTAGCTCGCAAGATATTTTACATCAAAGTTCTTGGAATAATATTCTCAACTATATAAAACTCTCAACTATATAAAACTTAAATTTCAGCTAGCCAATTGAAAAACATAGAATATGGACAAAACTAAATTTGCTGTCATAGACCTTGAGAGTAATCTCAAACGCCATAGTGAAAAAAAAATGTAACACCAAAAAAGCCTTTTAAAAAATTAATTACAGAAACATACCGTATATGACACAAGGTCTAAGTTTCTCTTAAAAATGTGATATTTTCAACTGGATAATTCCAAACACAATGTACTTCTTCTTTAAATCTAAATCTCATGAAAAAAAATTTTGGAACAAAAGTGTTGGGCATGCTGAAGATAGATATGGCTATATATATCATGTTCCATTTTAAAGAGATTTAGAAAAAAAAATCACAATGCACTTGACCATATTTTTATGAGTATTGTTTAGATCACTTGACCACACTATTCTTCTTAAAGTGTCAAGAATTTTATTGAGCAATTACACTCAAATATAGCAAACTAAATATCAGGTAAAAGGGTCCCTATGTCAATAGTGGTAAATTCATATATTCTCACCAAAACCACATTTAAAACTTGGCCCAATTATCTTCCTATATTTTAATTCTAGAAGACCCTAGAATTATTACAAAGGTGATAACATTTTGCTGCATAAGGTAAGTAATAGGGTAAAAAACAAAAAAAACCTCCTGTGGTAAGCCTAATATACAGAAAAGCCCCCTATGGTTTCAAAATATACAATACGACACCTCATGCTTTGAACTAAATTGTAAAGGTAATGGAATCCGTTAAGCTTAACAGAAATGACTTATTGGAACCTAAAAAAAAATTTATACCTAATTTTTATCAAATATACCTATTCTACCCCTTAACGCTCAATTTTCTCTATTTAGAGAATAAAACAAATGATTTTTTTGAACTGTCTTTTGCTTAATTATGTCAGGACATTTTGGTCATTTCGTCCATTTCCGTTAAGTTTAACGGATTCTGTCACCTTTAAAATTTAGTTCAAAACATAAGGGGTCGTGTTGTATATTTTGAAACCATGGGAGACTTTTCTGTGTATTAGGTTTACCACAGGGGGTTTTTTTGTTTTTTACCCTAAGTAATAATCCAAAATATGTGGGCGTTAATTAGAAAATCTTTATTGCATGAAAATCCATGCATTTAAAATTAACATTTTCTTCCCCTTTATTTTACTTTTGTTTGTGTATGTACTATCAATGACATTAACCAATGACAGTTATTATATTATCAAATCCCAAAAGTTAGATCAAATATAAACTAACAAATGAAGGATTTTTTTTTATCGGCTAACCCCAAGGTGGGGGAGGGCACCACACCTCAATTGATTCCATAATAATGAAAACAGTTATGGAAAGCTAAAGGAAAGCACCTGACAAACTAACAACCCCTAATAAAAGGAAAGGAAAGAGCATCAAGATTCAACGCTGCCTTAGTTTTACTTGGAAGAGAAGAAAACGAAGCAAAGATCTTGTCCGACCCTAATTGAGCCGTAGCGAGCGAGTCCGCGGCCGAGTTAGCTTCACGAAAAGCATGCACCAATGCTATCTCCAATTCCTATACCAAAAAACGAATTGCTCACAAAGTATTACATAAAGGCCAGCTATCCAACTTATCTGAATTAACTAGTGAAACCAACGATAGCAGGTCCCCCTCCATTGTGAAATTCCTGAACCCCTGCTATTGACAAAATCGTAGACCCCACCATAAAGCCAAAGCCTTTGCCAAAAGCACGTTAACTTCCCCAAACTCCTTGTAGAAACAAAAACTAACTGACCATCATGATTCCGTATAATTCCACCGCCATACGCCCTAGATGGAGAAACGCTCGCATCCGTATTTAACTTCACCGCGTTAAAAGGAGGTGGCGCCCAAGCAATAGACCACAACCGATGCCTGCCACGACCCGTTGTAGCTAACACGCTCCATGGGTGATCCCGATCTCTTATGAAGTGCTTCTCCTGAAATAGCCCAGCCGCTCCCAACTGCTTAATGCACCAATCAACTTGTTCAATGACCGTGGAAGCCGAAAACAATTCCCCCAAAATCTAGCTTGATTCCTCGCTTTCCAAATAAACCAAAGAATGAGTAAGGGAGCCCTTACCCGAACATAACCCGAAGGGACAGATCTAAGTGAAGAGAATTGTCAGGATTCATCCTGATCCTTTGTGGAAGAAAGAAAGAGAGAGAGAGGTGTTTATGAGCTGAGAGAGAGTTGAGAGGAATGAGAAGATATTTTCATTTGAAAATCTGATTATGAATCTGACTACCGCCTTTCTTCACCCTTTTGCTATTTATAGCATTATTTACACTTCATCGGTGCTAATCGACTTTGTAACTAACTGAAACAAATATAACAGATTTCCTAACTAACTTTCAGTGTAACGTCACCGTTTCTTGTAAGAATATGAACTCATACCCAAAACTACGTCACGCTACTTATTTCTCCTGGCAATTTTCAAAACGACGCCGCAATGCTCCAAACTACGTTGCATCACTTATGATTCCTAACAATACCCTCGCCTTCAGAGCATTCTTGTCCTCAAGGATGGAATTCTGGAAACTAGTGTTTGATGAAATCCATGTCCTCCCAAGTGGCTTCTTCGAATCTCAGATTGACCCATTTGATCAAGACTTGTGACACTGGTTGGTGGTTTCACAGTATGGCCCTCCTCTTGAGTACCATTTCAGGAGCAACCTGAATCTCATCATCAGGACCAATTAATGGCAATGCAGGCATGACTACTTGAGAACCTCCCAACTTCTTCTTCAACATAGAAATGTGGAACACGGGTGAATTCTGGAACCCTGAGACAACCCCAAGCTTTAAGCTATTTCTCCCACACGAGCAAGGACAGGAAAAGGACCATAATACTTAGAGGCAAGCTTCGAGGAACGCCTTACTTCCACAGACTGCTGGCGGTAAGATTGAAGCTTCAAATAAACCATGTCAGCAACTTCCAAAGCTCTTTCACTCCTCTTCTTATCTATAAAAAATTTCATTCGCTGCTGCGCTTGAGTCAGATTCTGGCGAAGAATTTGCAATACAGTCTGCCTATCACGAACAAGATCACTGGCTGCAAGAACAATTGTATCAGAAATGCACCCCAGAGGTAGCTAGTTAGGTTCGTAACCATAGAGGGCCTCAAATGGGGTCATTTTAAGGCTGGTGTGGTAGTTAGTGTTATACCACCACTCAGCCATAGGAAACCATGACTTCCACTTCTGAGGTATATCACTACTCATGTACCTTAAGTATGTCTCCACACACTGATTAACACGTTCACTTTGACTATCTGTTTGTGGATGATAGGCTAATCTAAGATTTAAGCGAGTTCCAACCAGTCTAAATAGCTCTTGCAAAAAAAGACTGGTGAAGAGCTTGTCCCTATCTGAGACTATCACATCTGGTAACCCATAGAGTTTGAAAACATGTGTTAAGAATAGCTTGGCAATTTCCACTGCTGAGAAAGGATGTTTGAGGGGGATGAAATGGGAGAATTTGTGAACCTGTCCATAAACACTAGTATAGTGTTAGAACCTTCAGAATTTGGTAAACTCTCAATGAAATCCATACTGATTTGTGACCATGCTTGGTTGGGCACTGGCAGAGGTTGTAATAAGCCAGGATAAGGAACATTCTCATGCTTGTTCCTCTGGCAGACATCACACTGTTTGACAAATTCAACTACATCCTTCTTCATCCTAGGCCAGTAGAAGACTGTACCTAGTCTCTTCAGGCACCCCAACTAACTAGAATGGGCTTCTACTGCAGAAGAATGTAAATGTTGAATGATTTGGTTCCTCAGATTACCATGATCTCCAACATAAATCTTCCCCTTTACGCTTAAAATCCCATCTGCATACTTATAGTCAACAACAGAAGTAGGATCTATCAGCAATTGAGCAATCTTCTCTTGGCATGATGAGTCACCCTCATAACTCTCAAATACATCTACCAACCATTGGGGCTTTATGCAAGAAATGGCACATACTACCCTTGCGGAATCCTCACTGACACAGGCTCTTCCTGCAGAATCCTCCTCCTAAAATCCCTTCCTGGACAAGGCATCAGCAGCTTTGTTCTCAGCTCCTTTCTTGTATTGGAGCCTAAGAGCTTTGTTAAGCACTTATGGTGCATTGGTGTATTCAGCCTTTGCTCCAACAAAATCCTCAAACTTTGGTGATCAGTTCTTATGATGAAATGGTATCCCAGCAGGTAGTGTTTCCACTTTGTCACTACCATCACCAAAGCTAACAACTCCTTTTCATATATAGATAGTCCCAAGTTCTTAGGACTTAAGGCTTTGCAGAGGTAAGCTATGGGTTGCCCTTCTTGCATTAACACAACACCTATGCCTTAACTACAAGCATCGGTCTCCACTACAAAAGGCTTAGAAAAATCTGGCATTCTTAGCACAGGAGTGGTACTCATGATGTCCTTCATACTCTAGAAGGCTGTGGCTGCTGATTCATTCCAGCCAAAAGAGTCATTCCTCAACAATTCAGTCAAAGACTTGCAGATTTGCCCATAACCTTGCACAAACCTCCTGTAATAACCTGTAAGGCCTAAAAATCCCCTCAAAGCCTTAACAGTTTCAAGCGCTTGCCAGGCTCTTATGTATTCAACCTTAGTAGCATCCATTTCAATCCCATTGTAGGATATGATATGGCCCAAGTACTCCACTCTCAGTTGAGCAAACATGCACTTAGACATCTTTGCATACAACTGGTGAGATCTCAAAATTTCCAGCACTGTTCTCAGGTGGTTTACATGGGATTGGAGGTCTGGACTGTAGATGAGTATGTCATCAAAGAAGACAAGTATAAATTTTCTGAGGTAAGGCTGGAAGATCTCATTCATGAGGGATTGGAAAGAGGCAGGGGTATTAGTGAGGCCAAAAAGCATAACTAGGAATTCATAATGGCCTTGGTGAGTTTGAAATGCTGTTTTATGGATGTCACAAGCCTTGAGTCTGATTTGGTGATAACCAGATCTGAGGTCAATCTTGCTGAAGAACTTAGAGCCAAATAGTTCATCTAAGAGCTCTTCAATATTGGGAATAGGATACCTATCCTTGATGGTGAGGTCATTTCAGTACCTGTAATCTACACAGAAGCGCCAAGTACCTTCTTTCTTTTTGACTAGCAAGACAGGAGAAGAAAATGGGCTAGTACTAGGCTTAATGATCCCAGTTTGAAGCATGTTGGACACTTGGTTTTCAATTTCTGTTTTTTGGGAGTATGGATACCTATAGGGTTTGAGTTTAAAAGGTTGAGCCCCTGGTTTCAAGGGTATGGTGTGGTCATGTGCTCTTTCAGGTGGTAATTGTGTAGGTTCAGTAAACACATCAGAGAACTGGTGCAATAATTCTGAGATTTCACTAGGGAGTGAACTTACATCATCTGAGTTGCTATCCTCAGGCACTGAACAGATTGATGCCAAGGTTCTGTGTTTCTGTTGCATGAATTTCTTTATTGCCTTTCCTCTGATTAGTTTTATTGAGGGTTGCTCAGCTGCACCTTCAAACACCATTTCCCCATTTTCTTCTGATAGTTTGATCAGTAACTGTTTGAAGTCGAATGTGATAGGATTGTACTGCACCATCCAATCTACTCCAAGTATCATATCCCATGTCCCTAGTTCCATGATTACCAAAGGAAAGCTAAAGTTATACCCTTGGATGCTCCATGTCACATTGGGACAAAACAGTTCCCTGGAAATGTTGGTCCCATCAACAATTGTGGCCCTTAGTGGTGTCATCTTAGCTGTCCTGAAGATCATGGTATTTAGTAATGTGGAATTCAGAAAATTATTAGTGCTGCCAGTGTCAACCAGAACAGATATAGTTTTTCCTTTTAACACCCCTTGCAAATTTAGAGTTTTCCTCTTGATAGAGGTTGTCAATGCATGCAAGGACACATCTAATGATTGCCCTGGATGGCCAGTATACTCATCCTATTCCCTAATGGCCTCAAGAAATTCAGGTTCCTCATCTTCTTCCAGAATCAAATTCAAATGCCTATACTTGCACTGATGACCAGGACTAAACCTCTCTCCATACTTAAAACATAGATGATTGTTCTTTCTGTGCAAGATCTCCTGAGGAGAGATCTTTCTACTTTCTAGGTTAGTGCTCTCAGAATTTACCTTCTTTTGGTCAAATGGTTATGAAACCTTCCCCCCCTGTGTTGGATGTTAACAAGGGACTGGAGGACCTTGAATTTTTCACAGGCTCCCAGTTCCTAGTGTTTTTGGCATACCTTCCATTCAATGCCAGTGATTGTTCCTGCCATTCTGCAATCTCAAAAGCCTCAATTAAGGTATTAGGCTTTAACATCTTAACCATAGGCCTGATTTCCTCTTTAATGCCACTAATGAAACTGGAAACAAAGTAAGATTCAGAGAGGTGAGGATCCCTTACTAACATCAAGGAACTCAGTTCCTCAAATTTCTCCTGGTAGTCCTTGACAATGCTGGTTTGGTAGAGTTTATGAATTCCTCCACCTCATCTCTTCTTTCTCGATCTCCAAACCTCCTCTTCAATAATTCATAGAATTCTTCCCAAGAGATTCTTCCCTTGCTCCTCTTGACTCCTTGAAACCATATTTCTGCTTTCCCTACCAGATACATCTCCATTACTTCCAATTTCTGGTCCTCAGGAAGTTGATGAATGAGAAAATATTTCTCACATTTCCTGATCCACTCCTGAGGCCTGTCCCCTTCAAAGAAAGGAAGATCTACCTTAGGAGGATTCGGAACTGTAACCCTACACTCCTTGCTTGCTGCTGACTGATCACCCTATTCCTTTCATCTTATATGTGGATTGGACAATAAAGGAGTATTTTCTTGTGGAGGAGATTCGCCTGGTGCAGCTACTCTATCTCTGTTGAGAGCTTGAAGAAATGAAGTCAACTTCGTCTCCATTCCTGCCATTAATGCATCAATCTTCTAATCGAGCTCCTCCATTCTGGTATCTACGTGCGTTCAAGTTTCCTGTAGCTCTGCTTACATGGAATCGACTTGAATCTGAACCCTAGTCTCTAGTTTCCTGAGTTGTTCATCCAAATTCTTGAGTCTAGTACCATCTGCCATCGAAAGTTATGCGAATTCCACCGAGGATTGAAGGCTTTGATACCACTTGTCAGGATTCAACCTGATAGTTTGCGAAAGAAAGAGAGAGAGGGAGGGGTGTTTATGAGCTGAGAGAGAATTGAGAGGAATGAGAAGATATTTTCATTTGAAAAATCTGATTATGAATCTGACTACCGCCTTTCTTCACCTTTTTGCTATTTATAGCATTATTTACACTTCTCAATGCTAACTAACTTTGTAACTAACTGAAACAAATATAACAGATTTCCTAACTAAATTTCAGTGCAACGGCACCGTTTCTCGCAAGACTATGAACTCATACCCAAACTACGTCGCACTACTTATTTCTCCTGGCAATCTTCAAAACGATGCCGCAATGCTCCAAACTACGTCGCATCACTTATGATTCTTGACAAGAACCAAGCTACTAACATCGACGAGACGCCTCTGCTCCTCAGGTTTAAAATCCCAAACTGACGCGCAAAGAAACCCTATACAGTCATCGGACCCTCCACAAAAAGGCGCTCAACTGATTCTACATCTGTGCTACAACAGTAACATCCAGACACCAAATCGAACGCATCTGGATTATCTCATCAATAGGAAGCTACCGGCGCACAAGTCGCCAGGCGAAAAAGGAGATCTTAAGTGGGGTGACAGAGTTCCACAGAAAACTATCAACCAATGACAGGCTCCTCCTCTGGCGAACCTCCTCCCAGGTAGATGATACAGAGAATTCCCCAGAGGGAGCTAGAGCCCACACAATGCAATCCTCCTGATGTCTTGAGAATGGAATTTGGAAAACATAGGCAATCAGAAATGGAGATAACCAACGTCGAAGCCGCTGTTCATTCCACCCCTGAGCGTCATAGAACTCTCCCACAAGCATATAGGGGGTCAGCAACCCCTGTTAGCTTAGCCAAAGGCTGGTCAAAGCATCATGCATCATGCATCACGCCAATAATCAACCAATCCTTTACCTAAAAACCACTGAATCTAACTTTCAGCAATGAGTCGAATTTCCTGGACACATCTCCACCCCACAGAGGGTCGAAGGACAACCACCATCGAAGGGTGAACTCCTCTAATATACTTTTGGTGCATAAACTTGGACCATATCGACTCGTGCTTTCTTAGCTGCCACCACAATTTACATGTAAAGGCACGTGAGACATCTGAGAAAGATCAAAACCCCAACCCCCCTTCTTCCTTGGGAAAACACAACCAGTCCCATGCAACCCAATGAAGCCGCTTTGACTCCGCACTATTGTCCCACAAGAAAGAGTTGTAAATCCTCCCAAGAGTCATTAATACTGCCTTAGGAGGATGCACCACCTACAATAGATACATGGGGAGAGAACTTAGCACATGTCGGATGAGGACAGTTTTGCCTCCCATGTCGAGCAATTTGGAACTCCAATGGAAGAGGGGCTGCCGAAATTTTGAAATAAGACCGTCAAACACTATACATTTCAACTAACCCTTCACCAGGGGGAACCCCAAATATTACATCAGAAAAGACTGCTGACAAAAACCAAGGATAGAAGATACCAAAGTCAAATGCTCAGCCCTATCTCGAGGAGAACAAACAAAGTAGCTTTTATTTGTATTAACGTTTTGTCCCGAATAAGACTGACAGTTCCCCAGAAAATCAAGTACAACCTGTAAACACCCTGCAGCAAACCTAGTGAAAATGATAGGGTCGTGAGCAAAAGCAAGGTAGGGAACCTTACCCCCAGCCGAACCATAGAACCATAGCTCATTTCCCAAGAACAACTGATGTAGCTCTTGGCCGAGAAACTCCTCCACGAACAGAAACAAGGTTCGAAATAGGGGATCCTCTTGTCTAACCCCTCTCGTGGATTTAAAGAAACCTGAAGGTTCACCATTGATTAGGACCAAAAACCATGAGTTCGCGAATGTTCGGAACAGTAAATCAACTACCTGTTCTCCAAAACCGGACATTCGCAACATAGTATTCTGAAAGGACTATTCCACTTGATCATAAGCCTTCTTCATGTCAAGCTTGAAAATAACATTTGGAATGCTTAGTTGTCTGTCCAAATCGAAAATCAACTCTTGGGCCAATAGCACGTTATCAACAATACCCCTACCCGGTACAAACCCCGTTTGCCACTGAGAAATAAGAGAAGGGAGCAACCAACCAATCCGATTTGCTATAACTTTAGAGATAATTTTTGAAGACACATTACATAGACTAATTGGACGGAAATCCTTCCTTCGATGAGCTCCATCAATTTTTGGAAGGAGAAGTAGGAGGGAACTGGACTAGTACTTGGGTTGCTCCACTCCCAGGAAAAAAAAAATCATGTATTGCCTACAACAGATCCACTTTGATGATATCCCAACATGACTGATAAAATCCAGCTCCAAATCCATCTAGCCCAGGCATGCTATTGATGTCCATCGAAAATACCACCTCTTTTAACTCCGTTAACGAAGGAAGTGCAAGAAGCATGGCATTATCCACATCCGTCACCTTGGGGACCTCAAAATTAAATTAAGGGGCTTTAGGTCGACCTTCCGATTCAAATAGTTGAGAATTAAACGCTATTGCTGACACTTGAATAAGCCCCACGGAATCTACCCACGAGCCATCCTTCTCTTTGACCCGAGAGATAAAATTCATATTTCTTCTTTGCCTAACAACCCCATGGAAGAACGCTATGTTAGCATCCCCTTCTTTCAACCATCTGATATTCGACGTTTGGCGCCAATAAGAACATTCCACCACAAGTTCACGGGAGAAAACAACTCAGGCTTCATTCAACCGCAACTTTCACAAATCGTCTTTGTTGGTATCAAACTCCACTTCCCTTAGCTTGTAGTTCTCCTCGGCTGTTTTCACGTTGGAGAAGATATTTCCAAAGACATCATGATTCGAAAAGCATAAGAGCCGTCAAACCAGTTTTAGCTTCTGAACAAAACCAACCATGCCTATCTCGGAGACCGGTTTTTTCCATCCTCCGCCACCACTCCCATGAACTGGTGATGAGTACTCCAAAAGTTGAGGAAGCGAAAAGAAGAACATCTTACTCTGTCATTCTTACACTTAATTAGCAGAGGCGAGTGATCTGAGTGTCCAAGAGCCAAGTGCATAACCTTTGTGACAGGGTAGCTATCCATCCATCAAGCATTGACTAGAGCCCGATCTAATCTTTGCCACATGACACCATTTGTCCAAGTAAAAGGTTGCCCCTCAAACTCCACTGAAGCTAACCCGCAATTAAACATAGCCGTATTAAACTCATCAACATTTCGCATGTTCATAGAAGAACCGCCCACTTGTTCCCCCGCAGAGGAGACAACATTAAAGTCTCCCACTGCCATCCAAGGTCTCACCATATCACCGTTCAACAACTCCATAGCTTCCCAAAGGGGTCTTCTACCAACTCTAGTGCACTTTGCATACACTCCCGAAGACTCAAAAGAAAAACCAGAACGAAACATGATCCTAGCATGGGCTAGCTGTTCGGCATGTTCTGTAAACACGATACCAAACTCCTCACCCCATAGGCACCAAATTTTATCTTGAGCAAAACCTGCTGCCTTATCAAAATGAAGAAAGTGCTTAACAACCTCCAATTGATTAAAGTCAGACATTGGTTCTAAAAGAACCACTAAACGAACCGAATTTTCTCGAACCTACTTATTTAGATAACGAAGGGAGTCCATGCGAGAAGCTCTCCGTATGTTCCAAACTAAAAAATTAATTGGATTTGAGTTGGAAGCATAAACCATAAGTAGCTTGAGAATGCTCACGAACCTGTAGCGAAGACTTTCGAGGACGCCCATTAGGGGTGGGCGCGGGTCGGGTACCCGTCCCATTCACCATTTGGCTGACCCGATCCGCATCTTATGGGTCACTCATTTTTTGACCCTTACCCGCCCCGTATTTTAGCGGGTACCCTATAATCGGGTACCCGCTGAGATAGGGTCGAGTCAACGAGTACCCGCCATGTCCCATTTATCATTTAATTTTTAAAAAAAATGATTTATACCAATTTAATTTTATATTTTACACATTCATCTAAGATTTAAGAAATATTTTTTTCTAAAAAAAGGTTTCCCACCAAGAAACAAGAATGTGAAGAAAATATAAGATAAAGGAAAAAAATTAAAAGAATTCGAAATCAATAAAAGTTTGAAATAAGTAGCACAATTTTTAATATATATGTTCCACATTAATTAAACTTTTTTATATAAAATATAAGATCATGGCCTCTACAAATGAATCTTGTAAATAAACTATAGTCTCTCATATTTGTAATGCAATTTGTTCAATAAAATTACTTATTTAGTTCTTATTATTTTATAGTGTGTGTATAAAAATAAAAATAAAATAAAATATATATATGTGGGGCGGATCGGGTACTCGCAGGTTTTTAATTATGTGACCCTAACCAACCCCACATCTTAACGGGTACCTGACTCTCTTTTGACCCGATCAAATAATAAAAATCGAATATCCTAATTTTTAGATCGGATCAGATCGGATATGACGGGTTTTCGGGTTAGTGGATAATTTTGCCCACCCCTATCGCCCATGTCGTTTTTTATTATTAGTTGGTTGCACCGACACGTGATTGTTCGCCAATGCCGTATCAACTGTTTCCAATTGCAGCGCTTGCCATTTGCGATGCAATTCCCCTTGGAACAGCTTCAGCTGATACAAAGTGCAAGACAGTCATGGAAGATTCCCCGCCAATAGGGCGTGATGCAGCAAAGGTTAATTAAAAACAAATAAAAGAAAAATAAATTATGTTAATTTTTTGTACAACTTGAGCTCATAAAACTTGAAGCACCCTAAAATTGACATTTAGTATTTTTAATGTCAAAATTATGAGTTGGACCAATGGAAGCTTTCTTAACTTCCCCTCATTTATTATTCACCCCAATTGGTAGATATATGTCAACCACTTATTGACACTTGAATATAAATATAAAATTGAACCCAAATTATTGAAAGAAAGTGGAACCTTTAATTCGGTGGACAACAAAAATTGTACTTTATAATGGTCAAGAAGATACGCAGTTTTACATGGTCTTAAGAAAAGTTCTTCTTCAATAATCTAACAGACAACACTGTCTATTAATGCTCATTGAAACTATAACTTTAGATCTTCCATATTTATAAAATTGTTGCTCAATGAACTCAAACAAAATTGATCAATAGTTTGAATTATCATGGTACTTTGAAAAAGGCCAAAGGGCAAATTTTTGCATAATCTTAATATTTTAATTTATCCTCTAAAACAGGCATTTTCTATGTTAAACCGTAATTATAGGACTTTAGAAACTTTACTTGAAGTACAATAATAGCAAGATCAACCAAGCTAAGTAGTAAACTCAACTTTACTTTTCCATCTCAAAACAATATTGCCAAACAAAACAACAACAAAATGACAATTGTTCACACAAATATTACAAACTTTAAACAATTATATTCGAAGATATATCACACACTTGAAGTAATAATAATAGGTGAGCAATTAATGGCAATATTCATGTGGAAGATAAATTATATTTCTAAAGAGTGTTCTTTGGATAGCATAAACCTCCCACTCAAGTGAAACAGTGAGATAACTTTAGAAAAACTAATGTATTTCAAGTAGATAGACCCCTTTTGAGGTCATAATTTTCCCTCATCACACACTCAATCCTTTTAAAATAATATATATGATTTTCACCTTCGGTCAAATAATCATATAATACAATTATAAAAGACAAGCATCTCAGGATCCTTATTAAATAAATTTATGAATGATGATAATGGTCACTTCAGTGTATCAGTAATAATAATTTAGTATACTATTTAACTGGGATAAATACCATATGATCATAAATGTACCATGTGATCACTTGACCCTTCCAAAATTAATATGCATAAATACCCCCTTGGGGCAGGTAATTATGATAAAAATTTCAAAAGACAAACATCCTAGAATCTTTGTTGAATAATTTTATGAATTAAAATAATAGCAACTTTGGTGGTACTAATTGTAATAATCCATTAAATCATTCAACTGAGACAATATTTTATGTCAATAGATAATAAATCTAATTATGACATTAGCAAACTAAAACTTGTTTGCACAAAGTAAATCCCAAATCCTTTGTCCAATTTGCTAAAAAATTTAATCGTGCCATTGAAAACATGGACAAAAGGAAATATATGACATCCTTATACTATATAAAAATGAGTAGTGGTCAAACGGGATTTAAATTTCAACCGCATGGGTAAGGGTTTTTTGAGAATGTAGAATGTTGTATAATTTTTTTAAAACTTTTGGTACAATTGAGGATTATATGTGTTTAAGTATATTTATCGAAATGCCCTCATTTTGGTACATTTAAAGTTTTCATTTATGCAGACATCTGAATATTTCTGAAATATGGAATTAACCATTTTTGCATCGAATACAACTCATATAAGTTTATGTGTTGGTATAATTATTGAAACGGTAGTATAGACACATTTAATTGAAATGTGACTTTTGTTGTGCAATTAACACAAAGACATATTAACACATTGTGCAATTAACACATTACTATAACTAGCCGTTAGAGGATATTTCTTTGTTTGAAACAACCTATGTCAGTTCTTAGATGATTTTCAATTGACATTTGTAAGGGCCTTTTGGGAATGGTAAAATTATAAATGCATTGACAAAGCAAAGTGTATAAGTGTATGTTGCAATTAGAATGTACTATTATTAACTTTATTATATTTGATGACTATTTCTTTCCAGAATGTACTATTATTTGTCCAATGAAAAATTCTCTCCAACCACAAGCACCAAACACCGGCGCGATGTGCGGGCACTTCCTCCTAGTATTTTTATAAATACATGAACCAAGATGGCTACTCTATATATTACACCAAAGATTCATATCTCAAGTGACAATTTCAACTTTTAATAAAAACCCAAGTCGAAAATCATCATAGAACTTCAAAACATGAACATCTCAAGATCCTTATTAAATAATTCTATAAATATAATAAAGATCACTTTGATTATACCATTCATTATAATTCATGAATTGTTTAACTGAGACAAAAACTTTATGCACATAAGCTTTTTCATGTCATTCATAGAAGATCAAAGTTAAATAAGTTGCACTTGTATTCATGAAGTTCTAAAAGACATCATTTAGAATATGTCAAGTTTAAGCACAGAGAGAGGCCAAAACCTTAATTTATCCCTCAATGCAAAGCAAACTTGACTACTTTATCCTTCTTTTGGCTTTCATTTTGCATAACTTGCTCAATAAATTCCATAAATCAAACTTTGTTAGTGACAATTAAATCATGCATACAAATTCTACGGTTGATATGATCATAGTATTTGGGAACCATAACCAAATTCTTTTGCACAAACCTTCTCCAATGAACATTTTTAATTGATTTGAAGTTTCATGTTCAGTTACTTTATAACATGCATGGAGCATATTCTCAACGAATAGTGTATAAAATTAGGAACTGGATATGCACAACCCTCCAATTTAAGTGGAAGTGGAATTTATCTCCACCTGTAGGAAAAGAAAATGAAGATAGATCAACGTCAATAATTGAGAAACGTGCATTCTTTAATGAGAGCGAGCCCATAAACCAAGTATGAATTGTCACACCATTAGTACTGAAAAGCCATAACCTTAAGATCATGGTTCAAGCAAGGATCAATAGCCATGTATGTTTTATAAAACAGCAGCCAAGAGGATATTTAGGTACTTAAAAGTCTTATGATATGTCATAGCTTGACTTTATTAGTGTTAAATCCCAATTCTCATTGCAAACTTAACACCTTAAGATTGTGATAATTAATGGCCGGTTAATCATGATTAGAAAAGCAAAAGTGATGAATAACTTGTTCAAAATAATATCATCAAATAACCAAGTAAACATCACTAACAAAATATAGAAAGTTCATCCATAACTCTAGGCATAAACTTTAACTAAAATTGAAAACAAATACCAAACTTCTATTATAGCTAAACATGAAACCAAATACAAAAGAGAAAGTGATAGGAGAGAAATCACCCTTGCCACATGAGTTTCAACCTCTCTATCTTTGCTTCTCAAATCTTCATTCAAATCTAACTACAAATACAAGAAAGATAAACTGCTCTAACTATACTATACTAATAAACTAAGAAAAACTAGTGAAGACTACATTTTTGTGGAGTTTTTCTAGCCTTCCAAAGTTGTGAAAATGTTCTCCAAGGTCTCTATTTATAGAGAGATTCAAACTTAAGATGAGTTGTTTCTAGTTGGCAAAATTGCTTCTTGAAACTCTCAAAGGTTACTTCTCAAAGTTTCCATGCTCATCTGCTCGTTTCCAGTAGGAATCTTTGTGGAAAAGTTGGTCAAAAAGGTTGTGTGAATAAAGCACAAGGTGCAGAGCAAGTTGCAGCCGCAAAACATGAATTCGTAACCTCGAAAATGCGGCCTGAGGTTGCATATTGTACCACATTTTGCTCTTTTGCAGGATTGCTCATTCTAGGGGGATTTCATCTTTGCTCTATTTTTGCACCAACTTTCACATATATTTTCTTAATGATGGAGACTGAACTAACTCTTGTGTAAAACATGAAAGTTGTAGCCCTTTGAGTTATGTTTCCAATGCCTCAAGATTCATCCAATTTAGAGGTCTGTGGACCATTGAATGACCAAATGCCTCAAGAATTTCTATTTTCAAATTAATTACTATTGGGTATGATTATGAACCTCATTGTCCAGTAGTAGATTTTAAAAATAGTGAAGTTATTAATTCTAAAGTTTTCAATATCATCCTTTAAATTGAGCAATATGCTGCACTTGACCACAATAATTATATTGGCAGCAAGTATGTTTATCACTAGGGAAACTCCTTAAATTTTGGCATAAGAGATTGAGATATATCTCTATAATGAAATAAAGAGTTGATAAATCATAAATCTTTAAAGATTTTAGATTCATTGACTATAATATTTCAAGTAGACTGCATAAGTAAAGTCTACTCAACCATTATGTATGCCACAAGAGTTTTATTATAACACTAAAATTTTGTGAATTATTTTGTATCCTTTTTTATTGGTGAGAGATATTTACCTCATTATTAGGTAACCATTCATCAAATATAAAGTTCCTTTCTTATTTGATAAAGGATCAATATTTGATATCTTTACAAGTGTTCAAACGAGAAAGGAAATTTGAAATTTGAAAGATAGAAAATAAAATGAAGGCACAAAAAAAGGGGCTATCCTATTTGTGCTCATTAATTAGGAAACATTGCTAATGAATAAAAGCAATGCTTGATTGGTTACATCCAAATGATGTACCTTAAGGAAATAATGAGATACTTTTGGATATAGCATATTGGTAATTTTTATATCATGTGAGTAATGCCTTGAAACTGAAGTATATGCTTAAACAATTTCCTCCAATGTTGTTTAAATACCACTTTGATTATGGTATGGATGGAAATCAAGTTTAAAATATTACGTTCAGTTTTGTGAGGGTAATCAACCTACACATAAAGAAGTTGTACAAAGGAAACAAGGCTATCTTGCTCCAAGAAATTTAGATTTTTTTACACATCAAGAATTATTAAATTGGAGATTAAATTTCTTAAGAACATGAAGTAGGAGTGTTTTGACTCTAGAATGGAGTTTTAAAAAGGTAAGGATTCATTTTTGACTCCTTTGCATATGGAAAATTGATAGCTTTTGTCAAAATAATTATTTAATTATTTTAGATAAGCAATCAATTGAAAAACTCCTTGTCAAATAAACACATAAAGATAAATCCACTTAGAACCCACTGGTTGAGTTATCTTTGAGACAATGGGAGGCAAAATATTATGTATAGAGAATTGAAGTTCTCTAGCTACTATATTGTATATTTGCAAGAGTTTAAGGATAAATTGTGTAATGTTTTCATAAGGTACGAATGGAGAAATCTCCATATTCAGGAATAATATCACAAATTACAATAAAATCTCTACCAAATTTTGAGAGACGTTATTTAGGGTAATTATGGCACTAGTAACTCACTATTAGAGTTACATTAGATAAATATGAAAACAAATGTCCTTCACATGATTCTTGATAATTAGGTGTACATATGTGTCACCATAATACATTTGTAGAGAATACAATTTAAATCAAATTGTTGCTCCTCAATAGTATATTAATTTATTCTTCATTTGATCTTAGAAGAATTTTTCTAATAAATTAATATATATTAAGATTATTGGGAGTAATACTATGAGAGTTTTTATCAATCATGATATTTGTGATACCCTTCTATCATTGATATTCACAAAATAGAATGTAAAATATAGTTAATCTATCTTAAGACCTTCATGCAAGAGTTCTTTGATTACATTTAAGTAATAATAGTGAACAGTTGCATAATGTTCATATCATGCATTGGAATGAATATAAATTCACCAAAGATGCTATGAAGGTATACCACAGGCATCTATTGTTTGGCATAAAATTTGTCAATATTGTATTTTGGCCACTATAGATATTCGATTTGACTATAGGCTTTCATTATGTATACATGAAAAAGTGGGAGTCAAGATAGGTAAGTCGACATAAGGTATTCAATAGTTATTAGAAAGCATAAGATAGCTATTAAGTATACAGTAAGGAGTGGGGGGGAGGGATTGGTTGGATGGTACGGGGGGAGGGAGTGTAAACGTGAGGTCTAGGATTCAAATCTTCTTGCTTACACTAAAAAAAAAGAAAAAAAAGGAGTTATTATTGTTGATCAAACAACTCAAGGTTGCCGGCTGAGTTGTTAATGATCAAATAACTCATATAGAACTCAATAGTTCATTTAGTATTTTGCTATTATTCTCAAACTATTGTTATTGTCTAGACACTCGAGATACTTATATTTACATGATTTTGTGGACATTGTTATTCATGTATAAAATAAGGATCATGTGATCCATAAAGTTGGACCCTGAATAACTTATATGAAGTTATTCATAAAGTTCTTTTAAAGTACTTAATTAGGAAGTATAATACATTGTAATACATCGAAGGAAGTGTTTCCAATGAAAACATAACCGCTATGATTCGTATAATATTATATTCTAATTAGGCAACTGTTACATAACTGTTAAACTTGGTGAGTAACAAACAAGGTTTATGGTCATTTTTAAGTAGTTAGTCACTCATAAGTTATCTGGCTATTCCATGTGGGTCAAGTGGGAGAATGTAAGACTTGCCTCCTTTTGAGACAATTATGACCCATATGATTAATTCTAAAGTGATTGATATCATAATTAATTGATTGACATTTTGTCAATAATTAATTAACATTTCCTATTAGATAATGATTAGTGATTGATATCCTGATTAATTGATTGACATTTTATCAATAATTAATTAGTATCTCCCATTTATTAATGATTGATTGATATCTTTGTTAATTGATATCTTTTTCAATTAAGATATCAATTAGTTAATTAATCAAATCAATCAATTAGTCAGAAAATGTTATTTTCAGTTATGAATTTTGGCAAGATTTCCTTGATGGAAGAAAACCTTAGAGATTTTTATATTTGCTAGTAAGGGTCCCTAGCCTAGCCTATAAATAGTTTATGGTATTCCATAAATTATACAGTTTTGGGTTAGGCATAGGTTAGAAGATCCTTACTCTAAATTCTCTATCTACCTTTTCCTTCTTCTACATATTTTGTTTCTTTAGAGTAGACATGAAAGAGTCAAAGATACAAGAAGAGATCAACTTATACTTGACAACAATAATTAGATGTAAGTGTATTTAGATTTCCGTTGTGTAGTACATTCATATATACATAATTAGTTAACATGATAGCCTCTACACCTTGCATATCACACCAAATAGATAGTTGAGACAAACTTAAGCCCCGACTATAGTAGATCATATTGTAGTGGATTTTACCGATTTTCATTTACCCGGTTTTTTAACAAAAAACAAATATAATCAATAGAAACCCAAATTATAAAATAATTCTAACACAGCTTTCTCCCAATAACTTATTGCCGGTATGTGGACTTAGGACAAAATTTGTTTTCTTTGATTCTGATAGGCAACGTGTATGTATATAGCGACTTCAATCCTGTAGTTTGCAAGCAAAGGTTACTCATTTCTGCAGAGAGTTGGTTGAGTTTTTCATTAGTAGAATCCTTATGATTTTCCCAGTAGTAGCGGTGACGTTGGGTTTGAAATTTTGAAGGATTAACCCCTTTTGTTTCCGTTGTAATAATGAGCTTGCTGAAACATTTTCGAAAACCAACACAAAGGACAAAAAAAAAGGGGGAAATTTGCCAAATTGGTCCCTAACATTTCAAAAAGAAATTTTTTAATCCCTAATATTTAAAATCAGTCAGAATAGTCCCCAACATATAAATTATGAGCCAGTTTGGTCCTAATACTAGTATTTGCTCATTTTTTTGACTAAAAACAGCACACCTCTCTCACGTGGGCATAATTTCAAGGGTAAAATTGAAAAACATTTGTCAATCCATGGTTTTACAGGCAAAACCCCCATTGGGTTCCTATTACTTTTTTCCCTTTCCCTCGACACCATTTTGCAAACTAGCCGGAAACTATCAACAAATTTCACCTTCTCAGCAAAAGCAGCTTTTGCACTTTCCTCATTCTCATACAAAAGATAAACAAACCCTCTTGATTTCCTTGTCCCCATATCAAACCCCCAAGGCCCTTCTTGAATTTCACCATACCTCTCAAAATAACTCAACAAAGTCTCAGAACTCATCTCAGTTGTTTGGCGCATTCTCCATCAATTTTATTGCTGACAAACCCATCAATTTTATTACTGGGGTTTTCTAGGGAAAGAAAAAAAGACTCAACATTCTTGAAAGTAACAAAACCATAGACTTTTGATAAAGATCTTGCGGTAGGATGGGATGTCATCAACGATGGAAAGAAAGGTATGGAGAATGCTGGGATGGACAATGGCAGCTTCTGAAGGATTTCAACAAGTTGGGATGTCGTGAAGGACTGCAAAATGTTGCGAATGATTTGTTTTTCTTGGTTTTCAACATTCAATGAAGCTTCAAGTTTTCTAGTTCTCTTGAGATCATCAGGCTTTGGGTTAGTGGTGATGGTGGAATGCATCTGATGGAGTAGGTGCAAGGAAGATGACTCAAGATTGACTCTAGAAGGAATGGGTGGAGTTATGGAAGAATAGCCATTGAGAGCTTGAACTTTGAAGAGAATATTCTCTTTCCTTCAGAGTCTAAAACCATGGATTAATGAATGTTTTCCGATTTTGCCCTTAAAATTATGCTCACGTGAGAGAGGTGTGTCGGAAAAATGAGTAAATACGAGCATTAGGACCAAATTGGTTCATAATTTATATGTTAGGGACTATTTTGACTGATTTTAAATGTTAGGGACTAAAAAAGTTTTGTAAAAAAATATTAGGGACCAATTTGGCAAATTTTCCAAAAAAAAATGATAGTAACTGGAAAAATTATGACTAGATGAGACTGGCTCTGCAATACACAGCCGCAACCCACTGAAGCAACACCTTATTAGCATGCATAGGCTAAATAAGAGTGCAAGGATAATTTTATCAATTTGCAACCTTTGAGAGAGACATGATAAGTAAGATTTTAGAAACTTTGGTGCAAATTATCGCAATTTTCAGTGTTATTATAAGCTTCATAAATAGAATAACATAAGAGTCTTATTTGAACCAAAATATTATTTCCTGATTTTTCTCCCAGAGGGACTGACATGTTACAAAAAAATGTCAACTCAAGCAAGGACTTCGAGGTACGTAAGATTTTGGCAACCTCGAACGTGCTAAGTGGCATGATGAAAAATTTTAAGAGAGGTTTCTGAAATTATCCCTAAATATTGTGGATTGTGTAATTTTTAGATGAGAAGTTTTAATGATTTCATATATTGTAACGAGGGGCTTTTACAATTTTCTATCATTTTTACTCTTTAGTAAATTTATTTTATTTTGGTATGGCATTGTAGTTTCTTTGTTCTTCTTAGGATTTGTTTCCTCTATAAATACTTTTATACCAAAGCAATCAAAGGAATAATATTGAGATTTATTTTGGTCTTGGTATTGCTTATCTTTTTCACGGTTTCTTCAGAGAAGGTGTTTTGTTTTTCCTTTCATAGCTTCAATTCGGTTCAATTTTTACTTTACAAAAGATGCACGTATTAAAAAGTACCACCTTCAATCATGTTGCACAAGTCATGGCATGTTATTAATTTGTACCTATGTAAAAAAAGTTTTTGCGTTGACAGTATAGAAAAAATTAATTTATATATATTCAATTAAATACCTTATGTTACTTGGACTTGGGTATGGGTGTTGGGTTGAGTACGTGTCTAAGAGTTAATTAGGATACAGAGATACTTCTAAAGACTCGGACACGAGTACGTGGGTATGGCAAAATTTCTAGTTAATAAAAGAATTATACAATACAGCCAACATACAAGTCATACCTCACTAAGGATTGGAGAATTCTAAAGTAACCACCGAGTCATAGCTAAAAGGATTCTAGTGCAATAAGGATTCCAATGTGACAACTTTTCTACATCTAATAGTTTTCTCAGCCAGGTCTTCTCCTCTTCCTTGGACATTAGACCTCACAAAAGTCAAAATGTCCACAAATTTTTCAAAGTCTAGAACACATATCCCAAACCAGCACAAGTGTCGTGTGGACATGGGTACTTTGAGTTTGGGATCAAAACCAAATGAAGAGTCCGAATAATATAGCAAACACCTATCTTGACCGCAGGTGCACGTGAAACACGCACAACCGTGAGTTTTTCTTTTCTTTTCATTTATTTTCTTTTGGCTTTTGTTTATTCTTTTCTAGGGCCAATATGTTCTTTTTTTTTTTTTTGGTAAAAAGAGGAATGCATTAATAAAGTACAGAACAAAAGCAATTTCACTCATGGTTCGCAATATCAGCCGATACCGATGCGTATCGACCGGCTCGTAATCGAAACAGAGGGGACCGGCACGATACCGATTCCCGAATCACGGATATTACCATATCCTTGAGGACTCGTTCTGACTCGATCGCTATTGGCCGATTTGAATCCGTGATACATGATATCAGCTGATATATCTGAATCAACTTAGAATCGACTCGGATATTTTTTTAAATTGTGTCTTTTTTGGTATTTTCTAATTTTAGTAAATTTTTCAAAATTTTTGAAAACTTTCATGTGTTATAATGTGCGTATCACCCGATATGCCGCAACGAATATGGAATAACCGAGATCGCAACGCGACCCACAATGGCGAACCATGGTTTCACTAGCCAATACAAGCCGTAGGAATACCACGAGAAGACGGGCTCCTTTGATATTCTCATCATAAACAAAACCAACTTCTGAGGACATCTATCAAAAGTGGTGAAGTGTCTATTCTGCTTGCTTCTCATCTTAGCTAGTTGATATGCACATCAATTAGCCTCACGATAGACATGGGAGATTCTAACTTTCCGAAGCTGCGAGAAGAAGAATCTACAATAGTGCAATCCATAATGGATAGATGTAAATAGTGATAAACATTTTCAGTAGATTTAATCATAGATATAATATCCACACAGTCTATTTCAACTTCAAGATGAGATATATTGAGTGAGCAGGCCAATTCCAACCCATCTCAAATACCCCAAAGTTCAGCGAGGATATTGGTAGCATTTCCAATGTTTCTGCAATAGCCTTTTGTGAAAGGCGGAAAATTTATTCATACATTTTACATTTTCTTCTAAAGATCGAAAGCATTGCATATACCATATCATTGATTGATTTACGTGTTTACTTGTCTCCTTTATAATTTAAAGTGCATAGGGATACTTTAAATTATTGTATGAATACCTTTATAGAAATTATACTACTCAAAACAAATTAATGGGGCAATAATGTGATTACTAGAATTACTTTGGCCATAATTGAATAATGTTTGGAGAAAAATCATGCAAACGACAAACGTCAAGTTTTTTTTTTTTTTTTTGCCAAATGTTCAAGAGTTTGTTAAATAACCATATGGCCCTAGGAATGTGCTAGAATTACCATGCAACCAACCAGCTTTTCCTTTTTCATCTTGACTTGAAACCGAAAGGAAACCATTTGTCTTTCTTTTGTTTAAACCGAGAGAGAGGGAAAAGCATTTCTGGTTCCTCTTTGCTTCCAACTGAAACCAGAGAAAGTGAGGTAGCGAGAGAACCATATTCTCACCCTATTCCCACGCACAAAAGAGAGTTGAGAGTGAGGAGGAAGTTGTAGCCTCTTGGTGTTTATGCTAGCCGAATTGAGGGGAGAAGGAAGAGAAGCCTGGTGCGGTTTTCTTGAGGAGCCAGGAGAGGATAGGCTGTCCGCATTTTCCAGCTTAGATTTTCACAGAAAGGAAGGTAAAACTTGTAATAAAACCCCTCAATCTTCCAATACTCTTAATTATGTATGTTGCATGTTGGTTTTTAGATAAGAAAAGTGAGTTTTGCTGAAGAAAAACCTGTTTAATGACTGCTCATTTGCTGAAAAATTCTGTTATGGCCGAGGAAGTGAGAGCTAGATATGCAGCTTGTTATTTGAAATTTTTGGAGAAACTTACTAGCAAATGCATGATATAAGTTTATCTCTTGTCTTACAAGATGTTTGCCTTTGAATCTGGTAAATACATTGGTAATCTTGGCTGAAATTGTTGAAGAAAGCTTGCTAGAATCTGTTGAGATGGCCAAGAGAGGGAAAGAAAGAATTTTTGAGTTTTTCTCTTCAAATCTGTTGGGAAAGGGGTACCAGTACAGGCACAAAATATCAGAGTTAGCTCAGGATAAATTTCTTTTTACCTAAATACCAGTTAAAATAGGAACAAACCAAATCACCAAGTAATAATACCAGTAGTGATAATAAAATGCAAGAAAAATAAAAGGCACAGGACACCAAGATTTTTACGTGAAAAACCCAATTAGAAAAAATCACGGGATCTAGTCCAGTCAAAAATCTCTACTATCACAATAATGGGAGTACACAGGTCTACCCGAAATATTCAAATGACAATAATATCGCCAGTACCAACCAAGCAAAATTGCTACAAAATCACCCCCAAAAACTACAATTGTCAAAGAAGTGGGTTTGAAAAGGTGTTACCAAACAAAGAGGAAATCCAAAATCTGAATCGATAGATGAGTAGAGCTTGATGAGAGGATCCCGTGTGTAAAATTTCGTCTCAATCGGGTTTCAAATCACCCTCCAATCAAGACCTTGAAGTTTCTCTCTCTCTAGCTATTTCTCTCTCTTCGTGTCTCTCAAAAGTAGCGGCTGGCACTTTTTCTCCCACGCAAGGACCGAAGCAATTATCTCCTTATGCGGCTACTCTGTGTATTTAAGCATGAGAAGCCCTCAAGCTTTTGCATAAGTGGGTTGGCCCACAAATGGGCTGACCCACACCCAACAATCTCCCCCTCCAACTCATTTGGGGGGCTCCACCAAACCTGCTTCTTGCCTGCAAAACAAGAGTTTCTCCTGAGGCAATGCCTTAGTAAACATGTCTGCCCCATTATCATTTATATACACCTTCTCAAGTGTCAACAGTTTGTAATCCAGTACTTCCCGAATCCAATGATACCTTACATCAATATGTTTGGACCGAGAGTGACATGTGGAGTTTTTACACAAATGAATAGCACTCTGACTGTCACAATAGAGACTATACTTCTCTTGTTTCATACCCAACTCTTGAAGGAATTTCTGCAGCCAAAGAGTTTCCTTGCATGCTTCAGTGGTTGCAATGTACTCTGCTTCCGTACTAGAAAGGGCGATACATTTTTGTAACTTACTTTGTCATGACACTGCTCCTCCTGCAAAAATCATCAAGTACCCAGATGTAGACTTCCTGTTATCAAGATCACCTGCCATATCTGCATCAGTGTATCCATCTAGCATAGTTTTACCATTGGCGAAACATAGACACAATCTAGAAGTTCCCTTGAGATACCTGAGAATCCATTTGACAGCATTCCAATGCTCCTTACCGGGATTAGAGAGATACCGACTGACTACTCCAACTGAGTGAGTAATATCTGGCCTGGTACAAATCATAGCATACATCAAGCTACCAACGACCGAAGCATAAGGAAAGTTTTTCATGTCTTCTTTATTTTTCTCACTTGTAGGACACTGCTTGATATTCAGTTTAAAGTAACTTGCAAGTGGAGTTGAGACTTCCTTAGCCTTACTCATGTTAAACCTGTTGAGTACTTTCTCAATGTATTTTTCTTAAGATAACCAGAGCTTCCCATTTTGCCTGTCACGTGAGATTTTTATCCCCAGTATCTGTCTAGCCGGACCCAAATCCTTCTTTGCAAAGAATTTACTTAACTCCTTTTTCAACCTGTCAATTTTCACAGTATCACGACCAACAATCAACATGTCATCAACATATAGCAAGAGAATAACAAAATCACCATTTGAAAAGTTTTTCACATAAATATAGTGATCAAATGTAGTCTTATGGTACCCATGATCTGTCATGAATGAGTCAAACTTCTTATACCACTGTATCGGTACTTGTTTCAATCCATATAAACTCTTCTTAAGACGGCATACAAGATTTTCCTTACCACTTTCTTTGAACCTCTCCGGTTGCTCCATGTAGATCTCCCCTTCCAAGTCACCATGCAGGAAGGCTGTTTTCACATCAAGTTGTTCGATCTCCAAATTCAAACTGGCTGCAATACCAAAAATAACTCAAATTGATGATATTTTTACCACAGGAGAGAAAATTTCTTCAAAATTTATACCCTTCTTTTGACTAAATCCCTTCACAACCAATCTTACTTTGTACTTTAATTTTGAGCTTTGCTCCTGAGTCTTCAACCTGTAAATTCATTTGTTCTTCAGAGCTCTCTTGCCCTTAGGCAGTTTCACTAGCTCATAACTATGATTCTCATGCAGGGACACCATCTCCTCTTACATGGCTCGCAACCAATCTTCTTTATTCTCATGCTCTAGAGTCTCACCGTAGGACTCTGGCTCTCCTCCATCTGTCAACAACACATATTCATGAGGATTATATCTGCTAGAAGGTCTTCTCTCTCTGGTAGATCTCCTAACCTCATCTTGTGGTGGCGATGGTAGAGTAGGTGGTGCCTCATGCTCAGGTTCATCAGCAGTAGGATTATCACCGTCATTAGCATTCTCTCTCTACTCTGTCTTAGCTCCCCCTTGATTAAAATCAACAGGTACTGAAATTGGATCTGGATCTGAATTTGAGCTAGCAGGAATGTCATCTGAGGATTTTGAGTTATCACCTTTATCAATGTCTTCAATGGTTTGATCTTCAAAGAAGACAACATCTTTGCTCCTGATTACCTTCTTCTCAATAGGATCATACAATCTAGAACCAAAATCTTCATGTCCATAACCCAAGAAAATGCATTATTTTTATTTTATATCAAGTTTTGACCTCTCATCCTTGGGAATATGAACAAATGTCCGGCAACCAAAAACTCTCAAGTGTTTAAAAGATATATCTTTTCCCGTCCATACTCTCTCTGGGATGTCACCATCTAAAGGAACTGATGGAGAAAGGTTAATCAAATCGACCGCAGTCCTCATTGCCTCACTCCAAAAGGATTTTGGCAACTTAGCGTTAGAGAGCATACATCTGACCCGTTCAGTGATGGATCTATTCATCTTCTCTGCTACTCCATTCTCTTGAGGAGTTTTTGGTATAATTTTCTCCAATCTGATTCCATATGACTTGCAATAGATTTCAAATGGTCCTCTGTACTCACCACCATTATCAGCACGTATACACTTTAACTGTTTACCAGTTTTTCTTTCAACTTTGCTATGAAAATTTTTAAACACATCCAAAACCTGATCTTTGGATTTCAAAGCAAAACACTAAACTTTTCTAGCAAAGTCATCAATAAAAGTTACAAAATAAACAGCACCACCAAGAGACTTATCTTTCATATAGCAAACATCAGTGCGCACTAATTCTAATGGATTCAATTTTCTTTTCTAGATGGAAGAAAATTTTTGAATGCAACTTTGTGTTGTTTTCCATAAATACAGTCAACACAAGATTTAAATGCATTACCTCTGACTTCATGTTGCAGTTGTTTGCGAACAACTGTCTGGATTCCTTTTTCACCCATGTGCCCAAGTCGTCTATGCCATAGGTCAATTGATGAATCACGAACTGTATTGACTTCTTCCTTCCCCAACTTGGCTTGCATCAAGTAGAGAGTACTCTGTTTCTTTCCTCTAGCAACAACGAGATTTTCTTTACTGAGTTTCCATTTGCCTCCACCTTGCAAACTATGATAACCCTCATCGTCAAGTTTTCCTGTAGAGATAAGATTAAGGCGAATATCAGGGACATATCGAGCATTTCTTAATATCAGCTGACACCCGGTATCTGTATCCAAATATATGTCTCCCATGCCAACAACTTTGCATGAGATTTCATTTTCCATTCTAACATATCCAAAATCTCCTTCGGTATAGGTTGAGAAGAAATGCCTGTGAGGAGTAACATGATAGGATGCACCTAAATCAACTACCCAATCACTATCATAATGAATAATATTCATCTAACCATCGTCACAGAACACAAACATATCATCATGAGCTACCACAACTGGTGTAGTGTCCTCATAATCTTTTTCCTTCATCTTATCTTTTTTCTCAGTCTAATCCCGTTTTAGGATTCTGCACTCCTTCATATAATGCCCATTCTTTTTACAATAATAGCATGCAACATTTTTTCGCGATTCAGACCTGCCTCTGGATTTGTCATTTCTGTTATGGGGTCCTCTACTTTTGCTTCTCCCTCTTCTTTCTTTCTTTTCTGTCACCAGGGCTTGGAACTCATAGACAATTTCTTGTTCCTTCCTCCTGAACTCTTCATTCATCACGGTCTCTTTTGCAATAGCCATGGTCAACACACCATTTAGAGCTGAATTACTGATGGAGACCACCATGGTTTTCCAACTATCCGGTAGTGAACTGAATAATAATAAAGCCTGCACTTCATCATCCAGATTCAAATTTAATGTAGTTACCTGGTTTATCAATCCCTGAAAATTACTCAAGTGTTCAGTCATATCTTCTCCATCCTTATATCTCATTCGAGTAATCTGCTTCAGACACCTAGCCTTGTTCAAACCCGTCTTTCTTTCATACATACTTTCAAGTTTTTTTCATAATATATCAGCTCTGGTGTCATTAGCAAAATGTTGAAAAATACTTTGACCAATCCATTTTTTAATATTACCAACAGTTTTTCTGTGCATATTAGCCCATTTTTCATCACTCATATCACTTGGTTTGCCTTTATCCCCTAGAACAGATTCAAACAAATCTCTACAATACAAGTAGTCTTCCATTCTAGCCTTCCAAATTGAATAATTAGTGGCATTTAATTTTATCATGCAACCACTATCCGAATCATCCATTTTTAACCAGTACAAATGAGCAGTTTAACCTGACTGCTCTGATACCACTTGTTGGGAAAGGGGTACCAGTACAGACACAAGATATCAGATTTAGTCCAGGACAAATTTCTCTTTCCCCAAATACCAGTTAAAATAGGAACAAACCAAATCACCAAGTAATAATACCAGCAATGATAATAAAATTCAAGAAAAATAAAAGGCACAGGACACCAAGATTTTTACGCGGAAAACCCAATTGGGAAAAAACACGGGACCTAGTCCAGTCAAAAATCTCCACTATCACAATAATGGGAGTACACAGGTCTACCCGAAATATTCGAATGACAATAATATCACCAGTTCCAACTAAGAAAACTTGCTACAAAATCACCCCCAAAAACTACAACTGTCAAAGAAGTGAGTTTGAAAAGGTGTTACCAAACGAAGAGGAAATCTGAAATCTGAATCAGTAGATGAGTAGAGCTTGATGAGAGGATCCCGTGTGTAAAATTTCGTCTCAATCGGGTTTCAAATCACCTTCCAATCAAGACCTTGAAGTTTCTCTCTCTCTAACTATTTCTCTCTCTTCGTGTCTCTCAAAAGTGGCGGCTGGCACTTTTTCTCCCATACAAGGACCGAAGCAATTATCTCCTTATGCGGCTGCTCTGTGTATTTAAGCATGAGAAGCCCTTAAGCTTTTGCATAAGTGGGTTGGCCCACAAATGGGCTGGCCCACACCCAACAAAATCTTGGTTGCAAATTTCATATTATTGTTCAATATACCTCATACCACAATTATCACCACATGCATGTTGAGTTTGAGTGAAAATAATAAAGAATTTGTTGGGAAAAAGTTCGTTTTCCAAACTATCTATTTGCTGAAATTTTTCCAGCTTTAGCCGAGAAGGATGAGAAAGGATTTTGCCAGCTTTCTCCATGGATTTTGGCTGCAAACTTTCATATTGTGATTTAATGCACCTTATAACACATTAACCTTATCATGCATGTGACATTTGAGAAGTTAAAAGGAAGAAAGGATGAATTTTAAAGCAGCAACAAATCTGGAATATCAAGACAGCAAACTAGGCGAAAAGAAGAACGCGGCAACTTTGGTTATTTTCTTGGAAATTTTGCTAGATCATAACTGAAATCCATGCTTTATGCCTTGTCTCATATTGTTAGGGTGATACATGTGAGTTTCTATGGTAAAAACTTGAGTTTTATGGCTGGTTTCTCGCTGGAATTTCCAACTTTGGCCAAGAGGAAAGAAACCTTGGTTATTAGCTTGTCCGAAGAGATATAGCTGTGATTCTTGTTTGTTGAATTTCGAAATTTCATGACCTCATTTCAGTATATAAGTAAGTACATGTAGGATTTGGTTGATAATTTAGAAGATGGAATGAAAAGTTGGGAAAGAAACATGGCTGTCCTTAGTGATTTGTAGCCGAGAGAGTGGCTGTGTTTTCTTTTAGTTGATTTCTATTATGTGAACTGAAATTGTGCAAATATTGGTCAAGAGTACTCTATAATCTTCCATTTTCCCTGTATTTTACACTTATCCTGACTAGAACAAGAAACATTGAGTTTTGAGGAAAGAAACCTAAATTGGTCAACTAGTTAGACCTTTTTGAGTCGATTCGAATGGTTGAGGATTTCAAACTAATTTCTAAATTTTCACTGAAAATTTTGACCAAACTTTAAATTAAGAACAACCCATTAGGTATAATGGTAAAATGCAAGTTGGATTTTAGGAGGTTTGAACCAAGAAATAGTGAACTTTGGAACAAAAACATGAAGCACGTCTTGTTAAAACCCGTTTTGAATAATCCTAACTTAGTACTTAGATTCTAGCTTTTAATTTTAAATTTCTAAGGTAGAAACGAACCAAAACTGATCAAATTCCTCTAAGTTACCTTATCAAAGTTTTACCTATAAATCTCATCCAAAAATCTAGGATAAAATCAAGGAACTTCATAAGATCCCCAAACTATGAAATCCTAGAAAACTTACTTACTTTACACCTCGATCCTAAATGATTCTTAGAACCTAAATCCCAACTTTTATTGACATATAATCACCTTAAAACTCCTCCTAAATATATATATATATGTATACAATTAAACATCTTGGATTATATATACACACACATATATATATACTTTAGTCAAAATAATCATGTGAGCCTTAACTTCACCATTTGGAAAAATTAATAGGTTTATAAATATCTCAGGTGCAGAGGGAGATTCAGCGGAGGGTCCAAGTATTGAGGTGTGAACTCAAAATATTTTAGGTGAGTGTTTTCGAATTTGTGTGTTTAAACTGCTTATATTTTACTTAAGTGGTGTTATGTGATAAATGTGCTTATTATGGAATATTGCTAGCGATTCATTGTAAAGTGTATTTCAATTGTCTCTCGTCTTCTACGTCGGAGGTGTACTTTATCGCACTTGGTTTAGTTGAGTTTGAACGTTGACAATTGACCAAGTATTACTGTAAGTGTGCATGAATATAAGCCGTATATGTACTTTACCACACCGGTTGAACTGGACCCAAAACCATTTGTTCAACGGGCTATTCGAGCCAGCAAAGGGTTTGGTCGAGTAGGACGGTAGTTTGGGTAAGTATTTCGATATATTCAAGTATTACCCTGAAGTTTGGAGATTATTGAACTTATGAATGAATGTAGGAGATTGTTTATTGTTTTGAAAGATATAAGGGGGTGATTTTGGCGGAGTGTGCAGTGGGATTGAAATGACTCTCAGAAGGAGCATGTATCCTTTTATATTGACTGAGTAATTATATTGTGAAATGTATAGTGTTACATAAACGGCTCTTAATGAGCACCGTATCCTTTTGAAAGTAATTATACAGTGAACTAGTGAAGTGTTCTTTACTTGTTTAATTTTTACTGGTTTAAGTGTTTATTGAATGTTGCTTGTTTGGAAAACCTCACTGGGCGTAAGCTCATTCCCTTAGCTTTGTTTTCCTTGCAGGAGTTGAGGTTGGAAGAAGCGTCAAGTAGGAATAGATGGTTTTGGGTGGTCAAATTTGTATATCGCTATTTAAAACTTGTATTTTGTTTCTTTTAACGAATGAATTTACATTCTAATCTAGTTGGCTTTGTACTTAAAACTGAATGTGCAGTTGTTTAATGGAAATATTATCTCTGAAGTTAATTTGAGTGAGTGAATCTTGACAAAAGTTAGGCAGGCGGTCCGCTAAACTCTAGGGCGAGGTCGGTCGTCACACCTTTGATCCACATGCCTGAGGAATCTCTAATGATCCTGTGATGCATACGCAATTTCAATGTTCTTGTGATGCATGTGCAAAATTTTTCAGTTTAGCTGTCTGCCAGATTGTGATTGGTCCCAACGTTGGCCATGTCCCGACAAATGATGCAGGTTTTGAAATGGCTGTGCAATAATTCAGAATTGGACATGGCCACAAGGAATCACGTTGCACAAGTTAAAATCAAAAGGCCACTAGCCTGTCCATGAATAATTGGTCATATATATGAACAAGACAAAAGGCCAAATAAAGAAAGTGGCAAGTTAGAAAATGGTACCAGAATCAAATCTTCTCGTTCGTCCTCACTTGTAACAGAGTGAAAATCAATACAGAGAAAGACCGGTAAATAACAGCCTGCTCAAGATCAATACAGAAGTGAAGGTGTAGAAGAAACTAAGCGGAGGAGAAAGGAGATCCAGTAGACAGAGGGGATTAACAAAAGAAAAGAAAAGAGGACCCTGCCAGTCATCAGAAAGATTTACAAAAATAAAATGGTAATTAACAAGTTCTAAGGGTGAGTAATAGCCAGGTTAAAACTATAGAACAATATAACCAGCAAAAAGATGACAGCACAAAATCATTACTGGTAACCACAACAATAAATATAGAAAACAGGAAAACTCTTAAATTACACTAGTTTAATGCTATGGTTCACCATAATTTTCTTGTCAAAATGTTTGAAATCCACTTGGCATTCAATGGTGAAAGAATCTTAGATTTTTATATACTTCCGCGGTAAGGAAATTGTTGTCGCATTTTGGGATTCGCAATATTTTGGGATTCGCAATTATTACCAACGGTGCAAGGCTTTTAAATGATTTCGGTTTAAGTTCCAGTAATACCCGACTCCAGCGCCTGTCATCCTATATATATTCGTTTCCCACCCAAGAAACAAAGCCATAGAACCTGCTACTAAACCAACGAAAATGGAAGTCATGGGGTTCAAATTAATAGCAATCTTGGGATTCGTAGGTTATGCCATTTACTGGCTTTATGGGATGCTTGATTTGTACTGGTTCAGACCAAAGAAGCTTGAGAAATGCCTTAGGGAACAAGGTTTGAAAGGGAACCCCTACAGGCTATTACGAGGAGACCTCTATGAAAGTGCAAAATTACTCAGGGAAGCTCATTCCAAGCCTATTCAGCTTGGAGACAATATCGTAAAACGCACGATGCCCGAAGTCTACAACTCTGTCCAATCTCATGGTACGTAACTTTTAATTTCTGAAGCACCACTTAATTGTGATTTTGCTCGCGTTCTCTTTTGATTTCTTCTCCTTCTTCTTTTTTTATTTATTTTTTTTGGTTGGAATACTAACGCAAACCGTTTTGTGCTGAACTAAATTTAGGAAAAAATTCTTTCATGTGGATTGGAAGATTCCCCAAGATAACAGTGACAGATCCAACACTAGCCAAAGACGCCTTGGTTAGACACGCGACATTTCACAAGAGTTTTCACGATCTTGATCCACTCATCCACATCCTTTTCGGTGGAATGGGCGCTGTAGAGGGTGAAGAATGGGCCAAGTATAGAAAGATCACTAACCCTGCTTTCACTTTGGAAAAGTTAAAGGTGTGATTTTCAACATTATTGTCTCGCATTTTCAACTCTGCATGCACCGGTTAGTAGTTGATATGACCCCTTTAACTGTTCCCTGTTTTATAGAGCATGTTACCACTGTTTCAATCGAGCTGCATCGATGCGGTTAACAAATGGACTAGTGTGATTCCTGAGGGGGGTGCAGCAGAGGTGGACGTGTGGCCTGGAGTTGAATCGATTTCAGCAACTTCAATTTCAACATCACTATTTGGGATTGGCGGCGAAGAAGGAAAAAAGATTGTCGGGCTTCTGAAAGAACTTGCCAATCATACGTGGGAAAAAGTAAACTCAGTTTACTTTCCAGGAAAGAGGTAAAGTTTACCCTTAACCAAAATTTTTTTTTCTTTATAAATATAACGTACACAAAATTCATGTCTTGTTCCTTGAGCCTCTTTTTTTTAATATTTTATTTTATTTTATTTTTTAAAAATTAATTATCAACTTCATGCAGGAAAAAAATTTTAATTAATATTATGTTCCTATTACCTTATGAAGAAACTCATTTGCTATAATGGAATTTTGTGTAGATATTATCAATTTGAAAAGTATAACTAGTAAACCTGCCTTTACGTATATAATCTTAAAAGCATGTCTATACAAAATGGGTGGTGAAGGAGAAACTGTCCAAGTCTGCCCCATGTTAATCCGATATTGGAATATGGCTATGCCAATATGCACATACATATATACTAACACATGTTACGCATATATATGTATGTATAAACTAGATTTGCGAACTAATTAAGTTCATTTAATCAATGTTAAGAATAAATGACCAAATTAAGAATAAAAGTTAAGTAAATGAGTAAATTAACAAGCAGTAATCAATCAAACAATGGAATATAGTCAAGAATCAGAAAATCGATCCACATGTTGTACTGAACTATTATCTGATTTATTAGATAATTAGTTTTGTGTTTGAATTTGCTGCTGAAGGTTTCTGCCAACTAAGAGCAATCTCAGGATGAGAGCATTAGACAGAGAATTAAGAGTTAAGATTACAGACATCATCAATAGAAAGTTGAAGGCAATGCAGGCAGGAGAATCTGGTGGTGCTGACTTCGTGGGGTTATTGTTGGAATCCAATCTCAATGAGATCAAGCTGCAGGGCAACCAAAAAAGTGCAGGATTGAGCATTGAAGATATCTATGCTGTGTGCAAACTGTTCTATTGGGCAGGGCAGGACACCAGCTCAACTTTGGTCCTCTGGACACTCGTCCTCTTGAGTAAGCACACTGAGTGGCAGGACCGTGCAAGAGAAGAAGTTCTCCAAGTTTTTGGGGACAAAATGCCGGACTATGATGGTATAAACCACCTGAAAATTGTAAGTCTCCCTTCAAGTTCCTAAATCATGCAGAAGTTTTGGGCGCTAGATTGGGAAGATAATAGGCACCTATTAGAAAAACTTTATGAAATTTCTTGATTTTTATTTTCTTTCTTGATGTATAGTATTTTCTGGCCACTCAATTGTATTACTCGTACATAGGTATCTATGATCTTGAACGAGGTTCTACGGTTATATCCGCCACTAGCTGAGCTCTCCAAAGTGGCTTCCGAAGATACACTACTTGGGAAGTATTTGATTCCAGCTGGAGTACAGGTCATGATGCCACAAATTCTGCTCCATTATGACCCTGAATTATGGGGTGATGATGTCTTGGAATTCAAACCAGAGAGATTTTCTGAAGGGATTATGAAGGCAACAAAAATCCAGGGTGCTTATTTTCCCTTCAGCTTCGGACCAAGGATGTGCATTGGGAATAACTTTGCACTGTACTCGATAAAAATGGCTATCGCAATAATCCTACGTACTCTTTCCTCAGAGCTCTCTCCATCTTATGTCCATGCCCCGATTAGACGTGTCACCGTGCAGCCTCAGTATGGAGCTCATTTAATCTTGCGCAGGCTCAAGAACCATAATTAAGATGGCCATGCAGTAATATTCCTATCGTAGCTTTGAACAAGCTACAGCATTAAGCTAGGCTGGATGAAAGCAAGCAAAGTGTTCTGTGCTTGTTAGAAAATAAATTTTATTTGCATTGTTGGACTTGGGTTTGTATGACAATAATATATATTTGTCTAAGTTTGAGTGAATGATTATATATTTCAGTTCTAAACTTAAATGCAGTTGTATTATTTGGCATGCTAGTTGTGAAATAATAATAATAATGAAAAAAAAAAGATTAACTCTGCAAATGAGTTGTGAAATTGAGGACAAGGGCGTGCAGGCATCCAAATACGAAAACACGTGGTCCGATAGCTTCTGTGCCAGCGGAACTCTCCCTGGCATTGATGGGAATAAAAGAATGAAAATCTGAGGACAACAACGTGGGGCCAGTGGAGTGGAAGTGTAAACTTTGCAGGGAAATTTGTCAAATTGATTCTTAATATTTTTATAAAAAAAAAAATTTCAGTTTTTAATATTTAAAATCAATCAAAATAGTCTCTAACATATAAATTATGAGTCAGTTTGATTCCAGTGCTCGTATTTGCTTATTTTTCCGACTAAAAGTTGCACACCTCTCTCACATGGACATATTTTAAGGATAAAATCGGACCACCCACTTGTCCGTCGGAATTAGCAGCACCTCTGCTCTTCTTCCTATTAGTCAAATTAATTGAACAATCAATATCTTCAGTCACAATAATGGATTTTGAACTGGTTTTCATCAACAATTTCCTCAGCTCCGAATTGGTATGCGCCTCAGTCAACTCAAGATTGTAAATGTCATACCCCAAGAAATTAGCCATTGCAGCAATCATGCTAGACTTACTCGTCCCAGGTGGTCCGTCCAACAAATATCCCCTCTTCCAAGCCCGGCCAATCCTCTGATAAAATGCTTCCCCATTAGCAAAATCTTTAAGATCAGCCATGATTTCGGCCTTTTTGATCGGATCCATAGCTAGCGTGTCAAAAGTGCTAGGATGCTTAAAGGGTATGGACTCCCAAGGATGGCCTCGGGAATCAAGTGACCCTCCACGTGAATTGGTGTAAAGCAACCGATCTTGATTATTCCGACGTATTTCGCTAGCTTTTTCCGTGACAAAAACTAGGTAAGATCCCAAAATAACCGACTTATCCTTCTTCTTCACGCGCAAAGTGAAGCCCCGCTTTTCTTCGGGCAACGGCCGCCAAGAAAATGTCTGGGCTTGTCTCTGCGTGACTGTGTTCCCACAGAACCGTCACGCCCTTGTAGTTGTCCATGAGGCGGTCATTGTTGGATAGCCTGAGGTGGAGTTGAGCCAGCGAGTGAGGCTCAGGCGGTTGCCGGAGATGGAAGCGGATCTGCTGAGGTACAGCTGGACGGCATTGTAGAGTTCATTGGTGTTGACGCCGTCGATTTCTGTGATGTCATAGTAGCAGTAGACTGAGAAGTGAGAACCAATTGAAGAAGCGATGGAAGAGTTTAAGGGATGCATAACTATGGATTAACGAATATTTTTTATTTTGAAATTATGTCCATGTGAGACAGGTGTGTTATTTTTAGCAGGAAAAATGAGCAAATACGAGAACTAGGACCAAATTGACTCATAATTTATATGTTAGGGGCTATTCTAACTAATTTTAAATATTAGGAACTAAAAAAGTTTTTTGTGAAAATATTAGGGATCAATTTGCCAAATTTCGCAACTTTATAAGTGGTGAGTCCAAAACCATTAAGGATCAGTTTGTAAATGGAAAAAATGCACTTTTTATCCCTAATGTTTAAGGTGTCAACCAATTTTGTTCCTAAAGTTTCATGCAAAACACATTGTATCCTTGTAATTTTATAATTTTGACTAATTTCATCCTTAAAGTTCACTCAAACACATTTCATCTTCATAGTTTCGTAAATTTGGCTAATTGAGGACAATTGATGAATTGTGAAACAATTTGAATGAAATGTCATCACTTGACCATGGCATACCCATTAGGAAAAAAAAACATTGGATCAACAAAAAGGTCAAAAATCTTTTCTTAATTCAATTTCTCATTTTAGTACAAAAATAAATCTAAAAAATTTTAGCCACAATTAATCTCTTCTTGATCATAATCGAACAAAAAGATCCAAAGAAAATGAAGTCATGGAAAAGAAACAACCTCACTGTTCAAATTTTGTTTTGTTGCATCATATACAAGTTTTTTAATTATCTATTTATCTTTCAATCTATTTGCTTTATCTCAAATACATCATATCACATTAAAAAAAGTGATCGTTTCCTATCCAAAAATATTTCTTGTTATTTCTGTAATTTAATCAATAATTGAATTAAGTATTAATAATACAATTACGAACAGGACATGTGATGATATTATGTTCAAATTGTTAAACAACCATTTAATTATTCTCAATTGGTAGATCTTATAAAACTATGAGGATGAAATGTGTTCTACATAAATTTTAGGGACAAAATTGGTCAAAATTATAAAACTATGAGGATCAAATGTATTTCACATGAAACTTTAGGGACGAAATTAATTAACACCTTAAATATTGAAGATGAAAAGTGCATTTTCCCGTTTGTAAATTATTTGGTCCGGAGATGGGAAAAGGCAAATACAGGAGTAATTTCCCAATTAGTGCTAGTTTTCAAAAGAAAAAAAAATCCCAAACAATGTCACTTGCCAAACTTCTTCCCAAAGGGTGAAAAACATAATAGCAAAATGCAATGCTTCTCGAAAACTTGTATTTCGCAAATGCAATGTTTCTATTGTAGAATAAAACAAATAAAGTGGAGCAAAAAAAAAGTCCACGAAATGTTGCATTTCCTAAATGCAGCTTTTGGAAAGTATGCATTTCACAAATGCAACTTTTTGAAAAATTCTTTATATTATGGAAAAACAAGCAAAATAAATTAATGCAAGAAAACTAGGAGGGGAAAAAAAAGCAAAAAATACCTTACTAGAATTTGGATTTGAGCAAATTGCGCGAAATGTCACTAAACTATTGCGAGGTGTTGGTTCTGATCACTAAACTTTTTTATTAGCCAAAAATATCAATGAACTAATAAATCTATAACGTTTTAGTCATTCCATGTATTTATGCCGTTAAGAGAGACGAAATGTCACTTTTTGAGAGGCAATTTCATCTACACAACTGTTAAAAAATTTATACCCTCGTTCTTCTTCACCCACAACCACCCATCACCTACATTGCCACCCACCGCCATCACTTCCGCCTCCGCTCTCCTTCCTCTCCCTTTTTCTTTCTTCTTCCCCCTCCTCCCTCTTCCTTCCCTCCCCTCCTCTCTCTTCCCTCTACACCCTGCCTTCTCTTTTCTCCCCTCCTACTGGAACCCCCCCTTCCCTCCTATTTTTGATCCCGACCAAAGTCCAGCTGCGACCTTCAATCCAAGCTCATCAGAGAACAACAACAAACGGCACAATCCCGATGCCATTCGGACACAGAGGCACTAGTCCATGTCTTCTAAGTTTTAACTAGGCTAAATAGTAGTACAAATTCAGTACCCGTTCTTGGGAACGAGGTATACCCTGGCTTTAATTAGTGACCCATTTCCAAGTTTAAACCCAGGGCTCACCGGGAAGCCCACCACCTGAGGCACACCACCACCCATTCGTCCACCACCAAGAACCCTCACCACACTGTCCATATACTGCGGATGGAAATCAGCTCCCTTAGTAGCCTCAAAATGACTAGTTGGTGGGTCCATAAAAAATGCCAGAAAATGTAGCAGCCAAACTGCCTTAACTAGGCCCAAAAACTCCCCATAAAATTGACTCCTGGGGTGGCTTCCGGCCTAAACTAGGCGGTGCTGCTCCAAGTCCCCGAATAACGACTCCTCTATTTTGGGATGAACAATTGCCAAATACTTCTTGAAACAGAAGTTCCCGAAGCTGCAAGTTGGAAGTATCCCTAACAGTTCAATTGGGTCCATGGCTTTCATGTCGCGGTACTGAGTGAAGCAATCGCGACGGTGCTGGTGGGGATGGATCACATGAGTTGCAAACTTGATTTTTTAGGGGCAAATTTGTCAGTTCAGTTTTTTGGTTGAAGTTTGTCTTCATAAACGACCCCTGAACAATATAGGTAGCTCCTTCTCCCTTTTAACTCATCAGACTCTTGTGATTTTGTGCCCAAATCTGAGATGGATTTACCAACTATTTTGGAATCTCTAATTTGTTGGATAGGTTGAAACTTCTCTGAGACGGGAGATTTTCTCATTGCCTAATCTTTGAAATCTTGAGGACAAAAAACCAACTCTTAAGCACCGCCAGATCCATACTTCTTTCCAAAGACAAGCATTTGCAGTTTGTCATAGCCAGCAAGCACACCAACACCAATAACAGCACGTAAGATGTTTGCACCAGCTTCCTTGAAGAGAGACCTTGCACCCTCATTCTTCAAGATCTGAGCAAATGCATCCAGGGAGCTTTTGTACTTCACTGCCTCACCAAATGTCATCATCGTCTTGACGGTGCTACCATTTAGATCAGCCAGCTCCTTTATGCCTTTGCCGGATACAGAACCATTGATTATGTAAAAGCTTCAAGGAAAAGATTGTGCGGACAAAATTGCCCCTCAAAAAGTGACTTTCCTTCTCTCCTAAAGGCATAAATACACGGAATGACTAAAACGGTACAGATTTACTAGTTTAGTGACATTTTTTACTAATAAAAAAGTTTAGTGATCAGAACCGACACCTCGCAATAGTTTAGTGATATTTCACGCAATTTGCTCTTTGGATTTTAAATAGTTACTCATAAGTCATCGTTTGTTATTTCATGTTTTATAGTGCGCGTGCTAACCTTAATCACTTTGGTTATTCCTTTATGGCCTACTTTTGCATTGTAGATGCTAAAAAAAATAATCTTTCTTTTCAAATTTTGTAAATGATAAAATAAAAAATTTGTGTAATAAAGGTGAAACAAATAAAAAGTAGCTAAAGATAGAAGAGTTGAAATGCATGTTTTAATATATATATTTTTTAATGTGCTCTCATACATGTCTGAACAAATCTATTGGTAACTTATTAAATTAGTACGTGATGTTAAAAGACACAGCTTAACAAGAGTTACAATAAAATTGTTTTTTTACTAAAAATAATTTTATTGTAACCCTTGTTAAGTTATATCTTGTTGTTGCGTTTGCCTTTGTATTCTATATTGGGAGTTTTATCAAAAGATCTCTTCTTTGAGTGGTTATAAATATAGTGGGTTTATTTGAGTTGAAATGTGTCAAAGGCACCAACTCGAGAGATTTTGGAAACTTTAGTTCACAAATTAAGAAAGGTTTTTAAATTAAATATCAAACTAAAAGAGTGAGTTAGTAGGCTATTTAAGCATTTGGATCTTTAAGTCCCTTTTTTTTTGAACTATCTTGCATTTTCAGCATTTAGTACTTTCAGGCTTAGGAACACTTTTCTAGATTTTTGTGCTCTCTTTCAGTAGTTAGTGCTTTTAGATGTAGATCGTTTGACCAAATCACTTAAATTTTGGTATGTCTCTGTTTGATATATTCGCTTTGTTATTATCTTTACTACATACTAATTTAATAAATTATCAATGAATTTGTTAAAGATATGCATAATAACATTTTTTTAAGCAAAAGTATTATTAGACTAGACATTTTATCTCATTTATTTTTAGCTACTTCATTTAGTAGTGAAAACAATCACTGAGGTATTAGTCTAAAAAGAAAAATGTGTGATATAGATACCGTAGCACCAGGAGAAAATGAAAAGACTACATGTAATGGGAGTGATAAAGAGATTAGAAAGCGTTTAAGGAGTCTATGGATCGTTTGTATTAGTTGTGCTGTTGTCGGAATAGAAATGAGAAGGAACATAGTGGACCCTAAAATAAATTATATTGTATTTGGATAATAGATTAATTGGGATAAATTTTTTAAAGTAATATAGTAACACTTTTTTAAATGATATATGTGAGATAAAAATGTGGTTATGCAAGTAAATAATTTTTGACAAATAATTCACTATCCAAATAAATGTTTTGCTTTGATGAACAATCCTGTGTTGAACTGACAAACCGAATGATTAGCCCTTGATTTGGCACGATGACAAATTCCACGTCGCTCTACAATAGGTTCTGACATGCCTTCTCATATGTGGAGGCTAGAAATTGGTCAAAAATGTGCAACAAACATTATTACAATAAATTTCATTCCCTTATTTAATTTTCCGTCCCCTGGATCCAATGTTATATATTACGTTCCAAGTTCCTCACACCAGGCAAAAAATTACAATTCATAGGCAAAATTTTGCATAGATTCGATGTATGTTCCCACTTGTAGACCGGGTGGTGCAGAATCGTTCACATTGTAGACACCAAAATTTTAATTTAATTTTATTTAATTTTAAATTTAATTTTATTATTTATTCTTATTTTTATTTTATTTTATTTTAGTTGATTAAGTTTGCAAAATGATAGTTAGTGTTTATTTTTTGCTTATTTTAGTAAATTAGCTTCATCATTTTTCTTTTTAAGACATTTTTGCATTAAATTTCTGAAATAAAAAGAAAATTCTCATAAAAAATTTGTTTTAATATTTTTAAATTCAAGTGCTTGACAATAAAATGAAAATTAGTGATGCATTTAACTTCTTTTTTTGTTACCCTAAACTTGTTTTGAAAAACAAAAAATAACAAAATAAAAAGAAAATAGGTGGAGGCCATGCAAACTAGTTAAGTGGGATGGATAGGCATTAGACAAATGTCCATATTTTTTACACCACAACACATGCTAAGCTAAGTGGCAGGACACTTGTTGATTTGAGAGAAATTTGGAGAAAAAACTGAAAAAAAAAAAAGAGAAAGAAACAAGGGAAAAAGGCTACGGGAAAGAGCAAGGAAAAAACTAGGAGGGTTGGCTGGAGGAGAAAAAAAAAAAGACGGAACTGACAAACAAGAAGAAAAAAAAAAAAGAAAAGAGGGAGAGGAGCTGCAGGCAAGGCCGAGAGAAAAAGGAAAAAACTAAGGGAGAGAAAGACCGAGAGAGGGAGAGGTGGAGAGGAGGTGACGGCTGAGGATCAAGAGAGGAAGCAAGGAAAGGGAGGGAGTGAAAGAGATTGGGAGGAGAACTTCGAGCAAAGAAAGAAAAGAAAAAAGAAAGGGAGAAGCAGACCCAGAGAGGAGAAACCAGAGGCTTCCAGTAAGAGGAGGGAATCTGGAGAGGAAGAAAGGAGGAGCTTCGGGCAAGAGAAAGAGGAATAAAAAAGGGTTTCGGCTGGGAAGAAAAAGAAGGGAAAGGAGAAAAAAGAAAGGGAGAAGAGAAAAAGCGAGGAGGGAAAAAGGAGGTTCCGGGGAGAGCAAGAAAGGGGAGAGGCGGCCGAAGAAAGAAAAAACAGCAAAAGAGAGAGAAATCTGAGAGGAAAAAGAAAGAAACGAGAGCAGAAAAATTGCTGGAAAATTTTGGTACCGGGTTGATGCAGCAGGCCTCTTTGGATCCATATTCTTGCTTCGATTTTAACATTTAAGCAAGTTCTTTATTTCTACATTATATAAAGGTGTAGAGAAACAGCTTTTCTCTTGAATTTTTCTCCAAAAAACACCGTTAACCCCTTCAAATTAGAGCTCCAAATCACGAGATCATCAACCCTGGGAAGCCTGCGACGGAACTTTTGGTGAATTCCATTTGGTTTTTCTCGCATAGATTCGGCGTCTCAATCATTTATGGGTAACAATAACTTCTCTTATCAGTTGATTTAACACTTTTCATGAGATCTTGGGGCCATTTGCGTGAGCTTTCTCTTTCATAAATGGGTTTCTTGGATTTTGTTTTCTTTTCGCATGGTTCCTAATGTTTTTGGAGAAAGTGGCTTTTGATGACTTGAAATTGTCAAAGGATTAGGACGGTTTGACACTTGATAGTTCAATGGTTTGGCTGAAAGGTGTTAGCTTTTGACAAACCCATCTTGGATTCACCAGAAAACTGGTTTTGTTCTCGGTTGATTGCATGTTTTTCCATTTTTGTTCTTCGTTTGATCTTCAATGACTTGTCTCCTGCATTTTGTGTTGTGTTAATCAAACTGTTTTGAAGTGTTTTGAAGTTTAATGGGTTGGGTTAATGAGTTTGCTGGCTTGGTTTGAGATTGAATAAGATACCTCAGTTGAATAGGCTGCAAAATTTCAGAAGGAAAAAACGAGCGAAGAAGAATAGCTTCTTCAAAGCTTTTGCATGAAAAGTTGCCGAAATTGCATTTTGACCCCCATATTTTGACTTAATTCTACTATGACCCAAAAAATTAAAAAAATTAATCAATTTTGTCCTTTTAAAATGCTATTTTTCTTTGATATGCTCTAATGTGATTTTTGGGCAGACTATTTATGAATTTTAGGATGCAATTTGAGGTTTAATAATTTTTGATAGATTTATAGTTTTTATTTGAATTATACTCCATCCGTCCCATTCATTTGGTTATGTTTGGGGAATCCAACTTTTTAAAAATAGTGATTTGATTGTGATGTTTGTTCTTCTCTTTCCAATTTTACCCCTCAAATTCAAATTTTAAATTTGAATGTATGATTAAAAAGAAGGGTTATATTGGAAAAAAAGTGTAAAAGTTGCTTTGACTTTTCTAACATAACAATTGTTTTGGGACATCCCAAAATGGAAAGTATAACCAAATGAAAGGGACGAAAGGAGTAGTAAAATAATTAAAATTTGGGTAGTATTTTTGTTTTGGGGTTTGATGAGAGGATTTTGACTTTTTTATGAATGTTAGCATTTTGTTTTGGTAGGCTTCATCTTAAGCCCTTAATTTTATTTTATTTTAATTTAGACCCTTAATATTTGAAATAATAATAATTTGACCCCTCAAACTTCTATAATTATTCCAATTAGGTCCTTACTTGTTTTAATTTCTTGAATATGGGTTGTTTACTTTCATTTAAATGCTTTAATTGTTCAATTTCATGTTTATTTTCATCTCTTATGATTATTTGTTAATTAAAGCGATACCTTAATCATTTTCTTTGTGATTAGAAGCTAAATAAGGGAAATTTCATTTCATTAGCTCACAAATTCAAGGGAGGTACACTCTACTCCATTATTTTGATTTTAGTTGATCCTAGGTGCTCCTATGTGACTTTTTGTGCGTAATGGCATGCTCTTTTGAATGTTTTTTTATCTCATCTAGTTATTTATTCACTTTATTTGTTTTAATTTTGTCTATTTATTTTAATTTAATTTTTTATTATTTGAAAGGCGATTAAATGCCAAATTGTAATAGTTAGATTATTATTTCATTTCATTTCATTCTCTCCCCTTTTAGATTGTAGTTAGAGCCCCCAAATGTAATAGTTAGGTCTTTATTCGCTTTTATTTGTTTGCACGCTTGTGTGCTTATGTGTTTACTCCCTTTTTTAGAATCTTTGCATCTAGATATCATACTTATGTGCTATATACTATATGTAATTTATGTGTTTATTTGCTTTTATTATGTTTTATATGACTTATGGGATTATAATAAATGCATGACGTTACCACACTAGTCCAATGCTAGTTGTGGCCCTTTTTACTATTTCTCACTAGTCCAACGCTAGTTGAGGCCCTTTTTTTCGATTTCTTACTAGTCCAACACTAGTGAGAACTTATAGACATGGGTTAGTTCAACGTTAGACCCTTAGAAACCGTCCACGCATTAGATCATGCTCGTGTGACAAATCACTATATTTCATGCATATTTTCCCACTTTTTAGGATCCTTATGATCACTTTTGCATGATATTTCCCCTAATAAATATCCCCTATCCCTATGTATAAAAACATGACATTAGACTTGCATTTCATTTAAGGAAAGTTAGACATAGGTTAGTTCATTTGCTTAGCCAAAAATTAGGAGAATTAACCCTTTAAATATGGGATATAGACGAGTATGGCCTCTTAAGCCTTAGCACACTCGTATTCCCTCTATAAAAGGGAAAATTGAGTCACGAATTTTAGCCCCCCCTCCCGCACTCGTTATGATGCATTCCTTTAGGTCATGTATATATGTATAATTATTATTTTCTTTTCTTTTCTTTGAATCTCATATTTTGCATACTCGTGACCTCTTCAAAGAGTCACTTTTGGGCATCGCAATTTAATGCGATTTGCACCAACTAAAATTCGAAGAGACATATTGACTCTTCCGATATAAATTAGGTCTAGGTTTACATTCATATAGTGACATCCAGTGTGATAAATTTTTAGGTTAAAATAAGAAATTTTTTTGACTAAATCACGCAACTAACCTTAGTTAGGTTGAAAGGGTGCATTGGATTTTATCCTTGCCTTCCCTTTCTTCAACCGTGACTCCCAAACTCTTTTCTCTTAATTTTCATAGACTTGAAGTCGTTTAAAAAGGGTTTTTTCTACTTTTTTAAAAAAATTCATTTTAGCTAACTTGTACACCTTAATTCAATACTAAGTGGCGACTTCTATTTTCCTTAAAAAACCCTTCTTAGACTATTATTTTGGAGCCAAAACCGTTGCACTTTTAAGTCCCATTTAGGCCCATTTTTTATTTATTTTTTAAAGATCAAAAACTCATTTTCACTCAAAATTAATCAAAAATTCATTTTATAAACCCGTAATTTTATTTTTTTTCAAAAATGGGGAGCGACATAAATCATTAAACTAAATTTTTTTTTACTTCAAAAATCAAAATACTCCCTCAAACACAACTCACGCTTTGTTCACTTCTCCAACAGATTAGTATGCTTCCTGAGACTTCTCAACTCCACTTCTCGGATCCGTTTGGGGTTGCGGTGTTTTTAGTAAAAAAAAGCACTTTTAGCTATTAAAAGCACTATTAATGCGTTTGGTAAACATTATCACATGAAATTATGAGTGGAGATTTTGGTGTTAAAATCACTTTTAGCAAAATTTCAAATTTGGTGCTTTTAGAGTAATTTTTATGATTTAAAAAATAAAACAATAAATTTAATCATTTCATCCTATATTATAAACTAAATAAATAGATAAATACGTTTAAAAATTTTCAAATAACATATTATTCAGTACAATAAGTACTTATTGAACTATATGTTCAAATACTATATTTAAAAGCACTTAAGCACTTAATAAGCATTTTTATTAAAAAAATTATTGAAAAAGTATTTTTCAATAAATTATCTCAATCCCGAATGGCCCTCAATCCCCAGTAGAAGTGCTTGTACTTCCCACCATCCACCGCCCAGCCAACTCATCACCACCACCATTATCAACACTTGCTTACCTCCACCCATTCGCCCACCCATGATTTCGCTCATTTCCCTTCCCTTTTTGCCATCACCAGCACTACTGTTGAGAACCACCCACGGCCTTCATTTTCGTTCTCGTTCACAGTATCTTCTTCCCTTCTTTCTCAAAAAATATAAGATTTAGATTTCAATGTTTTGTTGTTAAGCTCATAAGGTTTGCAGAAAACCCAGATCTGCACCCAAGATTGCAACCTACGTCTAAGCAAAGAGTTTCTTTCATGTTCAAGAAACATACGCAGAGCAGAATGCTCAAGAGCTTCTAAAGATATTAAGAAAAAAAAAAGTTTTGAAGACGTGGCAAATTTTTCATTGCTCGATCTACAAGTTGGCTCGTAGGCTTAGGCCGAGGTTACACAAGTCTTTATCCTTATCATATAATTCAAAACAATTGGTCATATGAAAATAAATTTAGTCCGGTTTTCAAAACAATGGTCTAGCCAGGCGTTTGAATTTCCTACAGCTTGCCCCACACTCAAGTCAACATTGTTGTGCTATCACAAACGTAATGATGCGACAGGTTTAGGGATGACAATTTCTGTCACGACCTGAAAACATGACACAAAAGTAATACAAAATTAATAGGTTTGGGTTGACATTTTGTGGATTCGAGTCAGAATCGGGTCAAACCCGTTGAACCCGAAAGAAAACATTTGAATTCAGGTCACCTAAGGGTTGACCTGATAACCCGTTTATGAATTAAAAATAATTTAATAAATATAAAAAATATTTTATCGAACTAAACTAAGTTATTATTTTTTCCTCCAAGGCATTAATTACTTAATCCTAAATGAATTTGTTTAGCTTGTGTGAAGTTAGAATTGTGATGTTTGGACAAATGATGTATTACATTATTTTCTACATTTAAAGCGTTTTAATTTATTTCAAATCTAGTTAGGGATAAAACACTTTTACTGTATTTTAATTTATTTCAAATCTGGTTTGGAATTGTTTTATTGAGGTTTTTATTACTTGATTATGTAATTAGTTTTGTGCATAATTGGTTCTGTTTGAAATTATAGCGGTAGACTAGTAAATTGGAATTATATTTTGGGTCATATCAGGTGACCCGCCAACCTAAAAATTTCGTGTTCGGGTCAAGCATGTTGACCCATCGCGGGTTGGTGGGTTATGTTCGAGTCAGTGGGCCTCCTGTTATACCCGGGTCTTGATCTGATCCGCCAATCCATTTTTGACCCGATTGCCACTTCTAGACAGCTGCATCACGTTTTACCTACTGTAGAACACCTCGTACAGTTCCATAGAATCATCCATCTGAAAAAGATATGAAAGAGGATACGGCAGCTGCTTTGTTTGCAGTTCACAAGCAATACAAGCAATAATTGCTGTATTTTCCTGCCAACTTCGGAAAAAAGGATGGATTAGTGAGAAAGGAAGAAAGATAGGAATAGAAGTGGAACCCATAAAAAAGGGCATCATAAAAAAGTTCTATACATTGATAATGTATTGATTTTTTACATTAGCAGCTTTAAATATATGTCATATGTGCATAATTTAAATTTTAAATTTGAATTTATTTTATGTGACATGATTCAGTTGGTGTAAAACAATCCTTACACTGAAGGTGTATAAAAAAATTGTTTAAAAAGTTTTCACTCCTGAAGGGTAATGTGGACAATAAAGCAAGAATTTTTATGACATTAACATTAAAGTTGTGGCATTATCAACTCCCATTTTCAATATTTGTTGCCTGAATATTTAAACGTACCTACGCTTGACAATCTGAAAATTAATACTGATAGACATACAGCACCTAATGCTCTAGGTTAGAGCTTTTTTTTTCTTTTGGCAAAACTCTATAAATGAGGGATGTTGGCTCTAAATTTTATTTATAAGCAAAATTAAAAGCACGCGGAAAGGGACAAAAACCTAACCTCGCGCAAATGATACAATATTTAGAATAGGAAAATACAATAATTAAAAAAGAAGCACAACTGCAGCAGTAGTAACAATTAAAGATTTAAATAGGGTTATTATCACTTTACCCCCTTACCGTTTGGTGTCATTATCAATTTTCCCCTTAACTTTATCTTTTAGTCACTTTACCTCCAAGACTAACGGTCAAACTTAACCGAATTTGTTAATTAAAATAAAAAGACATGTTTAACCCTTAAAATTATTATCATTTTACCCCCATAAACTATGGTCTCATTATCAATTTATCCCATAGAGTTATTTTTTAGACAATTTATCATATCATTAAACCAACTTAGCAAGTTAAAAAACTTTAGAAGAAAATACATTCCTCTTTGCATAATAAAAATAATAAAAAATTTAGAGAGCTCTTCTCCTTTTTAGTATCAAGGAAAAAAGTCAAAATATTAATTTATTTCTTCTTGGCAATCTTATTAATATCAAAAAAGAATAGAAAGATGGAGAGGGGGAGGGGGAGAGGGAGTGAGCTCAATTCTTTTTTTAAAAATTACAAATAAGGAAGAATTGAATACTTTATTATTTTAAAATTATTTCACTTTTCTGTTTACTACCAAATTCCAATCCTAATCCCGACAACCTTAATGTAATACGATAATGTTAGACTTTTCTTTATTTTCTTTCTTTGCAAAATCTAATTTTCTTTCTTCTTCTTTTCTATCTTTTTTTCTTTTCCTAGTATTAATAAGTGTGAAAAAAAGAAATTTGAGAAAACCCTTTTATTTTTATGTTTTTCAATCTCTCAAAGTGAAAAAAAGAAGAATAACCATTCCAATTTTTTTATTTTTAATTATATATAAAAGGGTAAATATATTTAAAATTTTTTACCATACTAGTTAGATTAACAATGAGATAAATGCCTAGAAAATAATGTTAGGAATTAAAATGATTGTATCACTATAATCTAAACAAATAAATTGATAATAACATTGTAGTAATGCTATAAAATAAAAGGGTATTTTTGTCTAAAATTTCTTAACATGTTGAGTTGAATTACTTATGGGGGTAAAGTGATTAAAAGATAACGTTAGGGGATAAACTGATAGCAGTGATATAGTTTAAGGGGATAAAGTGATAATAATCCATTTAAAAATTAAAACTACGCCCTCTAGAGCAAAGCGCGCACTGGACTAGTAATTGTACTTAATTGACCGGCACCTCAAGGGTAACTACAGGCATTAGTAGGCCACTAGGCGGCTGGTGAAAGTAATGCAGACATTTTTTTTTTCGATTAAAAAAAGTTTGGGTAAGTTCGCCTTCAGTCAACACCATGCGTCAAAGTATGCTTCCGGAATCACATGTCGTTTATAAAGGTTTTTACGGATCGTCCATCAACACAGTTCTCACATCGACAACGAAATTCAAATAAATGAGCTTTTATAAGGAAATTACAGGTCCTTACCAACTAAGCCAACTTGTGTTGATGGCACAATTTATGGGGTCAAACCAAGTGGACATTTAAGAATTACTTCTGTCAACACAAGGTTCAAGGAAAGATCTTGAGAAGGACAGTCAGTTTGGAGCGTTGTCTAGAAATATTTAGAAAAGGAAAATGTTATTTACACTCCTATTTTTGTTAATCACATTTTCATTATTATTTTAATTATATAATTTTCATTTACTAGAGTATATGATAAAAAAAACAGTGAGAGTATAAATAATAAAAAATGGAGTGCAAATAATATTTCCCTTAGCAAATTCAAAATGGAAATTCAGGACAAGCTACAACTAATCAACTTTTGATGAAATGTTTCGCTTAGTTTTGAGCATACAGTCTTGGATGACTTTGACCAAATTTAGATAGCAAAAAAGAGAAATAAAAAAACGTTACCAAATACATTATTACTAACTCTGTTTATGAAGACTGAGAAGAAAAGGAGCAAGTAAATTTCCGGAGCATAAAACAGCATAAATCATTGTCTAACGGTCCAGAAGATGCAATTTATAGTCTATACTTCACAAAGATTAGCGCAGTCAGATAACTAAGGGAAACATGCCTGACAAGTTGAATTCTGACTCGTTCAAACTGGTTGATGTAATTCTTATATAACTTCTGATATAAATTCCTATAACTTGAGTACAAATTTGAATTATCAACTCATATAACTATTTTGGTGTAAAGTTCACCATTATATCAAAACTGTATGTGTTACACCGATGGATTAAGACTTGCACGAATCAATTTGAACTAGACATACCTACACAATCTAAAGCAACTTTCGCCCGAATGTCTCATGGTAAGTCCCTCAAGGATATATAAGAATAGCTGTCGTTCACTGTTGAGGATGAGATTGTAAAGGAGCCAAAACATCAGCTGACGAGTAGGTTTTCCTGAAAACTTGACTCGAGGAGCCATTTATTTGAGAAAACTATAATCTAGTCTTTTAGATCAAAGCATAATGGCCAAGTAGAATGAGAACCCAAATCCAGCAAAGAAAATTGACTTGAGAAAATCTCAGCTCTACGTGAGAGTTGAATATCATGAATATGATCAAGTATGTAGACAATCAACAGTTGAGAGAAAAGAAATGTCACCATAACTTTGGTGATACTTTATGAGACAAAAATAAGTGCATATCAGTTTAGATAGTAAATCAACCAATCAACAATCCGTCAACAGACGCGTTTGAGCAGAACAAATCGGTCAGTATCTTTGCGAATTTCCTGATCAAAGATTGAGCAACTTTCTTCAAGTTTCTTAGCAAATAGATCGAACAGTTGATCGACAATGTCTATTTCGAAATGGTCTTTGATGAAGCCCTCAAAGACAGATCTGGTCTGCAAGCAAGTCATTTTTGCATCAAAAGGCAAGTGCTGCATTGGGTGATCCAATATCTTTATTCTTTCTGCTTTAAATTGACCATTCCCTTTTATAACCAGGTCTAATTCTTCAATTGATGGAAAGTACATTGGCAAGTTGAATGAATACACTTTTTCTAGACTGATAAATCCCTGCAGCATACATAAACAAGCTGCCACAAAGCCAGAAGAAATCATTTGAACTGATGAGTGTGACCCCCAATACTTGCATTACAGATCAAATTAAAATGAAGATGGAAATTGTCAGATCCTACCAAGTTGGCCATCTCAAAAAGACATGATCCTAACAGCTCTTGGAGGAAGCCTGCACCGGTATTAAAAGGAAGGGTGCCGCTCGGAACACCGGGTAATTAAATCACCAAAAGGCCGCCTATGACAAGTTCTTCTGCTCTAGCATTCAGAAACCTGTTGAGATCTTTCCGGAACTGAGCAAAATATGCCTCTGTGACTTCTTTGTTTGTGCCCGAACAATATGTCTTGCTTTTGTTCCATGCTAATGAATTATGATCTCCAACTTCTTCTGGAACCTTGAAACCAATGGCGTGCATAAGAAGAATTAGCCAAATGAAGGCTAGCTTTAGGGAATAAACGCTTGTAGAAGGAGCCAGGTACAGCTGCAGCAAATTATCTTCGGGGTGAAGGGAGGGATTTGAAGAGAGTATTGAAATCATTGTCTACAAGATCATTGAAGAAAACATGGACGTCGAGAGGTGGGCTCTGTTGCAGAGATTTGTTCTTTAGCTCCACTGCTTCAACAATGTTCTGTACTGCAAGGAATGCATTGGGTCCAGTGGAACATCCATAATCAGCAATCACAAATGTCTTTGGCCAGTCGTTTTCCAGCTTCTCCTTAATTGCTTGTACAATTTCACATTTTGCAGCTTCAATCACCCCTTTCTATAGGAAGTGTGACACAAAAATTCACATGCACAATGTCAATTGAGTGGTATGTGATGGAATGGTTTTGTGAAAATGAAAAATGAAAAATGAAAAAAAAAATGTTTCAGGCTTAGCTCTTAGAATCATTTCCACCAGCCATAGGGTGTGATTCAGGCTTTCCTTTAGTTTTCTTGTAGTGATTTCCATTATTCACCATATATTTACTGCTCTCCACAAGTGTTTTGCATGCAAGACTTGCATGATTTCCGTTCTCCATGTGGAGTCCAGTTTCCAGACAAATTTCGTTGATGCCATAACAACTTAAATAAGCCTTCGTTGATGCAAGGGTTGATTTTCCACGTGAAGGCCTCCATTTTGGTTGAAAAACGGTGACTAAACTATTTAAAATGATACTATTTGGTGATCAAACTTTTTTTAAAAAATTTTTTGGTCAAAAAGAATCATTCGACTCCTTAAAATAAAATATATTTTTTTTGTCAAAAAGAGGTACTCAACTTCTTAAAACATGTTAAATAAGACGACATGATCTAAAAGACTTAAAGGAGTTAAAAGGAGTTTAATGACACTTTATACTAAAAAAATTCGTATCCAACTGTAGTAGGTAGTTTTTACCAAAGGTAAAGGCTGTTGATTTGTTAGAATAAAGGTATTGATAAAAGAATTATTGGACCCATGAAAAAATATATTTGGAAGAAAGAATTGGTGTGTGACGGCACCACAAATATATGTGGTCAACTTTGGTGCGTGGTTCTTACGGTGCATAAAATGGATTTAAAATGTCGGGAGACCAACGGCATCTTCTTTCGTGATTCTACGAATTTTTTCACTTATCAATGGGGCAAAGAGCAATGATGGAGCCAAGGGGGACAGAGGGGGCCATGGCCCCTAAGTTTTGAAAATTTTAATTCATAATATGTAAATATGTGTGTAAAATAAAATTGACCTCCCCTAAATTTTTACAATTTTAGTTTATATTATAAGAGTTGAGATATATATATATATATATATATATATGAATTAGTCATCTTTGAATTACTTTTTTTCTTCAGAAAAAGTTATTTATTTTTTATTGTACTAATTATTTAACTTTCAAAAATTAAACATATAATTTGATGTTCCATAGTAAATTGACCCAATGTGATGTATTAGAATAAAAAGACCCAATTCATAATTGTTAAAAGCAAGAACTAGTACGTCTAAGAATAGAATTTCAATATTTTGAGCTCGACATTCCAAATCATCATGAATTGCAAGAATTATCTGGTATTCATGAGTTATGTCAAGGCTTGGTGAAGACAAGAAAATCAGTGATATATCCTCTTATTGACAGATTTATTAGACTTGTTCTTACTCTTCCTATATCAACTGCAACTACAGAGCAGGCATTTTCAATTATGAAAATAATCAAGACAAAGCTCCGAAACAAGATGGAAGATAATTTCTTGAATGATTGTTTAACTGTGTATATAGAAAAGGAAGTTGCTAAAAAATTTAGCAGTGATTCAATTATAGATGAATTTAGTTCTATGAAAGAGCGTAGAGCTCAATTTACTTCTAAGAAAAGATGTTGAAATTTCAAATTATGTTAACATAACTTTTATCTTTTTTCAATTGAAAATAGTTACCTTTATATTACATGGTTATATATATTGCATAGGTGACATATTGGAGAGCATCTTCTCATAATGTGCAAATTGTATGGTTTGTGATGTTATAAGATATTTAATCAAAAGTTATCTTTTTTGTTAATTTTTGTTATGACTATACCGCATATTTATGAATAGACATACCTTTATAATTAAATTTAATATTTGATATTTTTAGATGTCATATATTTAAATAGAAGAAAATTATTTTGAACATAATATATTAAGATAATTTTATTAGGAAAAAATTTTGGCCCCCCCAAAAAAAAATCCTGGCTCTGTCACTGGCAAAGAGAACCGCCGAGCCAAATCACAGTACCCATCAAAAAGAGATTAAAGTCCCTCATCAAAAAGAGATTAAAGTCCCTCTTTGTGTTGTAGGTCAGGGATTCGAACTCTACCTATAATGAAAAAAATTCAACGGAGGTGTCAGAACACCTCTTTGGTTTAATAAGTTCTTATATTTACTAGTCCCTTATACATAGTTTCTTTAGACTCCCATCCCCCTTAAATTAGGGTATAAAAATGTTATCATTGCTGTAAAAAAAAAAAGAACGGGGGCAAAGAGGGTACAAACAGCTCAAATACAAATCTGCTTCTACTTTGCTTAAAAAGTTAAGGCCTTCTTTGGAAATGGGTTTTTTACCAAAAAAATCTATACGTTTTTCATGAAAACATTTCCCAATCACTTTTTTACTGCACATGTATCAAATCGTTATAATACATTTTCTACAAGAACTCCAGAAAATTGCAATCTAAACACAACCTAAAATTTTGAATAGCGTCCCTTCCATTGGGACGAAGGAAGTACATAACAGCAATGTGTTAGGATCCTCTCCATTAAATTTCTCTCTATTGGTTTCTCTAATTTATTTATATTTAAATTTAGATAATATTATTGATTTATGCAATTGTGTCATTGCTTTTCTTTTGATTTTTAAATCAACATACTAAGAGATGATATTTTTTAAAATATTTTGAAATTTAATTTACACAAAACATTTGAATGGTAAAAATGGGTCAAAATCGTGACAAAATTTGTACTGATCAATCAAATGATAAAACTTGATAACTTTCATACAAAATTCTCTTTCTAATTAACACAAAGAATAAAATATATTATGAGCGGTGTTGATTTTTGAAAATAAATTTTAAATTAATTTTAATGTTAAAAGCATTAACCGGTTCTAAAATTTACTCTCAATTATACTTTACTTTTCTCAATTCAATAAATAGGCACTTTGCCCCCTTCCTTATATTTTAAAATAAAACTGCCCCTTCGATATTGCTTCCAATGCAATAGAGAGGGGGTTAGTCCAGTAAGAAGCACTTTTGCTCTCTGATCATGCCTTTCGCTGCCCTTTTTCGTCCATCATTTTGCATTTTTTTTTAAAATTTTGGCTATACAATGTTCAATCATTGTGTCACATGGCTGTCCTCCAACTGCTCAACTTTCCAATGAATCGAATTTATGCATTCATAATTTTTTACCCAGCCAGTTTTTTTGGCCAATGGCCATCTTTTTGCTTACATGTCCAAACATTGATGCATGAAGTGCACCTTTTGGTTAATAACACCTCGTTCCCCTGAATTTACGGGGTGGTAGCACTTCACCACCCTAAATTTTAAAAATATATATTTTACCCCCAAATGAATTATATTTGTACTTTTAATTTTGACAAGCTCATGTACATATTTTGCTTTCCAAATTATACCCAACCTTCTTATTTTCTTAGTAGTCAGCTTTTAACTTGTTGCATTCTCTTATTATATATTCATCAAAAAATTCTACTATTGCATGATGTGATGTTGGACATCAGTTTAACTAACTTATTGTGTAGACTTGTGTATAATTTAGCATCAGTTTAAATAGAACTCTATTCGCTCTGCCTTCACCTATTATATAATGTATTAGTAGTAATATGTATGTAGAAACTGTAATTTAAAACTAACAAAATAGCATTTTGTTGTGATAAAATAATGTACCCTTTCTTGGCAATTATTTATGTTTTGTAGTAAAACTATGATTTTGTTATGTCAATTTGCTTGATTTTTTATTTGTCACATCTTGAATATTGTTTGTAAAAAAATCCATAGACATTGATTTAGATTTGCATAATTTCAAATGTGAAAAAATGACTGAAATACATTTGTTATTTTTGGCCAAATATTCAAAAGACTGATAATTATGATTGTTATTGATGTTATATATATATATTTTAAAAAATTATGTCAAATAAAAAATAATAGTGGTCACAATGAAAGTGCCCACATGGTCCTGAAAAAGGACGAGTATAAGGCGGCGATTGGTGGAATTTTTTTTATTTAATTTATACTATAATCTAATATCATAGCATGTAATAGTAGAATATTATAGTGAATATATAATAGAAAATACAACGGTATAAAAGTTGACTATTGAGAAATTAGGGGTAATTTGAAAAGAAAACTATGCATATGAGTTGTCAAAATTAAAAGTACGAAACATGGTGGTAAAGTCCTAAAGTGTTACCATCCAATAGGTTCGGGGTAGGGATGGCAACGGGGCGGGGTTGGGGCGGGGGAGTGGTCCCCCGCCCCCCGCCCCGTTGCCTATTAGTTCCCCCCGTCCCCCGCCTCCTGCTCCCCCCGCCCCGCCCCGCTTCCCCCGCGGGTGCCCCCGCGGGGTTAATAAAATTTTATTATAATTAAATTTTAATAAATAATCAAGTACTAAAATATCAACACATCACCAAATTATTATTCATTGTAATTTTACAATTGAAACTCATAAAAACAATCAAATAGAAGTTATTTGAATACAATCCAATATGATGAAATAAATATAACTAAAATAGTTAAGTTTTCACTTTTAGTACAAATGCAATCACTAATTCTTTATTGTGTTTGTGCTTTTTTTTGAGAAAAAGGTGTTATTCTATTAAGTGTAATTAGAAATTTAGTATAAAAGTATTAGTAAATTTAGTATAACTAATTAATAAATTCTATTAGTAGACATGTATAATTATTCATATAATTGATAATATCAATTATATTACATAAACTAATATACATTATATAATACATCTAACTAATAATATCATTATCATAAGTTTATAACTAATTAACTTACATATTATATATATTTATATATATATATATATTTTTTGGTTTTGCGGGTGGCAGGGCGGGGGATGGGGCGGGGGTATACTCCGTACCACCTAACTCATCCCTCCCCTACTTAGAGTTGATTTACTACTACACTACTAAATAAGAAGACATTCTATAAATAATTGATTTAGACATATATGACTTAATAATATTAAAATTAACTTTTTAATAACGTAAATTTGGAAAAGTCTAAGGAAAACTCATTCCCACTCCGAAGTACTTACACTGTAGTAAGAAACACAAAAATTGTAGGCGTCGAGTTTACTATTCCATACATTTCTATTTTCTATATGCCTGTCAAATATTAGGTTATTTGTTAGTTAATAATATATGTTACATTTTAGGTATAAATAATTTTAGTTTTATTAACTAATAATATTTTTATTTTTACTAACAAATCATTTTTTATTTATAAAATTGGATTATGTGATGACATTCATCAACTCAAAGAAGTAAGTTTGGATAGTAGATTATTTGGAATAATTTTTTTTAAAAAAAATACTATAACAATTTATTGATGTGATGTATATGAGATAAAAAGGTGGTTAAAAAATGTGTTAATGATGTAAATTTTGACAAATAATTCACTGTGCAAACAAAATACATTCACATACACTCTAACAACAAAGGGAAAAGAAAAGCAGCCGAACCAAGGTACCTATTTTTTTTTTAGTAAGGCAGTTGTTCATTAATTAATAGGAACTTTTCTGATAAAAAAATAAGCCAATATTATTAATAAACTAGCTAAAAATCGTCCAACACGATTTGTTTGATAAATAAAACTGCACAAATGGTAGAAAATACATAGAACATATAGCAAATATATGTGATATAAAAAATCATTAAATTTATCAAAGTTATAAAATATAAAAGATTACACTATGAATTACAAATTATCATATCTAATCAATTACAGAGCTGCTCCATAAATGTCTACACCCATCTATTCCCTTAGATCTTCTACCAAATTGGTTCAAATTCAAAACTAATGTTGAGATCGGACAAAAAGATTCAAGAAATCCATATCTAATATATAGATTTGAAAAAAGCTCTTAGATCTAAGAGAAAAATAACAAAAACTAAACAAAATTCCTACTAGAATAACCTGTGAGATATGAAAACTCTCACTAGTAAAACATTAGAAGAGACAAAACTCTCATTAGAATATTCTAAGAAAGATTTTATTAAACCTAAAACAAAAACAGAGAAAGAGGAAGGAAGACCTTGACTTGAGGCCAAGATCTCCATTCTATGGAGGAATACCGGCGGAGAGAAGGGTCAAAGTAGAAAGAGCAAAGATAAGGGCTGGGTTCAGAGTAGAGAGAGCGCCTTTAATTAATAGGAACTGATCAGGCTTTAATTGCAACGATTCCAAAATAAAATGAATCAGGAGTCCGATCCAAAATTTGCACTTGATATGGATGACGTTAGCAGTAAAAAATGAACAATATCCGTGTTCCAATAGTTTGGGTTTGTGAGTTGTGAGAAGTATGTGTATAGTTTTTTCGATGTGAGTTTGTGAGTTTGGGTTCCAGTGTCCGTATATTTTTTCAATCTAACGTATGTGATATAAAATAGTTATTTATAATTGTTGGTTGCGTATCCTATTGTATTATTTGTTAAACTTAGCTGTTTTCTTTTATGACTTCTGTACAGCTGGTTTGCTTCTCTACCTTTTACCAGAAAACAATAATCTTTTCCGGTAATGTTTCACTAGGACGTTTCGAACATGATTGCTATTTTTGTGATTTAATTTGCTTTTTATTACTCTTTTTAATTTTGCCATAATTTTTCCATCATCCAAATTTAAGACAATTCGCTCTTACTATTGTCAAGAGGTTTAAAATACACTATTTTGTGATGCTTATATTAGGGCCTCAACGAATTTTTGGGAGTTAATTAAGTAATGGACTGTTGATTTTGGTCTCAATACAATAGAGAGTGGAGTTAGAATCCAATTTTGGATAGATAGATGGAAAAGTTTGTTATTTGAATCTGCAAGAGGGGACCGATATATATATATACATATATTTTTTTTTTTTGTTGTAGATTTTAGTTCAATGAGGAATTTTGAGTGGTTGAAACTTGAAAGCTACCATCGCCTGTTCTTCGGACTTTAGCCTTGTTTATATATACACACAAAGAGATATGTCCACATTTAGTCATCGACAGCTAGAGGGGAGCGATTATTGTTTTTGGATTTTAGTTCAATCAGGAATTTTTGAGTTCACCATGACTAAGGTGTGTCGCGCCCCACTTTTTTTTTTTTTTTTTTTTTTTTTTTTTTTGAGGTGCACTCTCGGATTTTCACCTACGGCAGCAATGGAAGAGCTTGACCATGATCGACTCAGGAAGGTAAGTTGAAGATTGCTGACATCAGTAAAATGCGCTTCTCTTATAAACCTAAGCGAAGGCATTATGGACATCACTTGCCAGTTGATTAGCAAATTTCTTGATAGAAATACAGCAAGGGACGAAAGTCAGGACTTTTGTCTTTTGTAATGAGGTCAGGTGGGATGTTTCAAGAAAGGTTGAGGCCTGAAAGCAGGTATGATGAAAGGTGTGAAATAACCTGAGATTGCATCATTTTGAAATCATCTTCAATTTCGAACGAAACTGAGGGAAATTTGCCCCAGTTTGATTGAATTCTCTCTCTTTGCATTTTTCATTGCATTTCCCTCACTTTTACATTTTTCCTCAAAGCTAAATTTGCCCTAGTGTGGGTTTTCTTGTCGTCTCTTTTCTTTTTTTTTCTCTTTCAAAAATAAATTTGCCCCAGTGTGGGGTTTGCCTTGATCATTTTTCTTTTCTCTTTTTCTCTTTTCTTTTTCCAAAATGAATTTGCCCCAGTGTAGGGTTTGCAATCCTCAGGGGCTGCCAAACGAAAATTATTGTTCTGATAGCTCAAAAGGGATGACTAGGGATGAAATGTTTTGATTGGAAAGGAAGATAGCCTGACCTTTGCCTCGTCCCTTGCATGATTTCCAAAAGAAATTTGCATAATCAAAAATAAAACTTCTTACACATGTCTGAGTTGATAGGTTGAGAGACTGTTTGTCCGTCCATCTCTTCAAGGATAAGTGCTCCACTCGGTAGCACCTTTTTGAATGACAAATGGCCTTACCAGTTTAGGCCAAATTCGTCTTTGATTTCATCTTGCATTGGCAAATCTCGCTTTAACTCTTTGTCCTTCTTCTCTAAAGGACCGGTGGCGGACCTTTTTGTTATGAACACAGGCCATACGACATTCAACTGCTTTTCATCCATCAAAATCAATCGTCGGTGACGCTGCTTTAACCAATCAGCTTAGAACTTGGCAGAGGAGGGATTTCTTGATGAAAGGCTTTCTTAACGAAAGGATTTTCAATGAAGAGCTTTCTTAATGAAGGGATTTTTCAATGAAGGATTTTTAATGAAGGGATTTTTGGCCTTCTCAAAGAAGGGATTTTTCAACGAAGGGATTTCTGACCTTCGCAAAGAAGGGATTTTTCAATGAAGGGATTTCTTAATGAAGGGACTTTTGGATAAATGGTATTATCGGAATCCAGAACAGTGATATTCAAAGGGTCAAATAATTTCATCTTTGGCCATTTAAAAGAATTAAAATTCAGGACAATAATCAAATAAACAAATTGTGCATTTAATGGAAAAACTAATCAAAGCAGAAACAAGACAAAAACTTAATTGCGAAAGATGTTTTCATGAAGCTATTCACATATGCAAGAAATGGTTTTTGTGAACTTTAGTAAATAACAACCCCTAGATTTACCGAAATTCCCTTCGAGAGGGAAGATACTCGGCCATCCAAATTGTGCAAAGCTCCTTCAGGATTTTCAAATTTCGTCGTTGGAGGTGGATGCCTCGAAGGTGTCCTGGTGTTCAGGAAAAGGATTTGTACTTATGATCGGCCCTTGTTCACCTCTTTTCCTTAGCACTATTTCTCCTGCCTCGATCATGTCTTGGACTTTGTCCTTAAGTGCCCTGCAATCGGCGGTTGAGTGGCCAGGTACTCCCGAATGATAGGCACAAATAGCATGTGGATTGTACCCAGCAGGCATGCCATGAAGGTAAGTTGGAGGGGGAATCACGCCTATTTTGTTGGCAACCTTCAATTGCTCATACAATTGGTCCAAAGGCCTGCCTAGGTTGGCGAAGGTTCGGGTACGGCTTTGATTGTAGGTTTCAGTGGGTCGGGGATAGTTGTAGATGGGTCTATTTGGTGGGGGAAATCTTTGGTGGTAAGGAGGTCGAGGACGAGTTTGTTGAAAGCTTGGTTGAGATATTTGGAAAGGGGTTGTAGGCGGGTTGGCATAATTTGGGCGAGGTCGAGGATGAGTGATATTGGTGTGGTAAACAGGATGAGGATTTGAGTAGTAGGAGTAAGGGTTTGAGTAGGTAGGGTATTGTCGAGGTCTGGGTCTTGGGACAGGGTTTTGATTCCAGGTGAAGGCAGTTTCCCCCTCTTTCTTTTTAAATTGCGGGTTCTTCTCACTAGTCCCCTGTCCTTGCAAAGCATCCAACTGGGATTTGAGGGCAGAGACATTAACAATCTTCCCAGCTTTCACGAAGTCATCGTACTCCTCAAGTTTATTGACAATGGCGGCGAACGAGCATCCAGTCATGCGGAAAATTTCTTCAAAATACGGGGGATCATGTGCTTTAATGAAAGTGCGTATGATTTCGTCCTCAGTCATCGGTGGCTCGACTTTTGCAGCTATTTTCCTCCACCTCTTGGCATAAGTCTTGTGATCCTCGGAGGGTTTTCTTTTTGTTCCTTCCAACGTGGTTCGTGTCGGAGCCAGCTCGCAGTTATACTCATATTGCCTTACAAAAGCATTGGACAAGTCAATCCAGGTTTTTACTTCTTCGGACTTCAAATTTGAGTACCAGTCGAGGGCATCCCCCTCCAGACTTTCCGGGAACAACCTTAGAGGCAGGTTCTCGTCGTCTACAGGCTTTCCCAACTTGTTAGCAAATAGTCGGAGGTGTGTCTTGGGATTACCCGTCCCATCGTACTTGTTAAATTTAGGGGTTTTGAACCCCTCGGGCAATTGCATATTGGGAAAGGGACAAAGCTCATCGTAGTCCAGGACTCCTTGCTTGTTCAACCCCTGACTCTTCCTCATAAACTCATCAAAACGATCAAGGCGTTTGAGTAGCTTTATATCAACGGGAGCAGAAGATTCCCCCATTTCTGCCTTGGTTTGAACAATATGGTCTGGTAGGAATGGCTCAGCGACAGGGTGATAAAAGGTATGTGGCTCAGGTGGTACATTTGAAGTGATTTGAGGTGGTGGACCTCGCGTGTGAGTAAGAAAAAATGAAGGATGAGGAGGGTAAGTGTATGGCAAATTTGTGGTGGGATAGGTGAAAGTTTCTTCGGGTGCAATAGGAAATAATGGAGTAACAGTGGTATGGGCCGAAGGTAGGACAAACGGCTCTTGCTCAGGCTGTCTGGCGGGTACAGGTTCGGGTTGAACCCCGCTGCTAATTAGCTCATCATTCAACTTCCTTTGGGCGGCCATCTCAGACGCCATCTCTCCAAACTTGGTAAGCATCTCAGTCAACTGAATCCCCAAACTTGCAGTCTCGGGTTGAGCGGTAATAGCAGACCTATCTGACTGTTCCGGTTGAGAACTCATGTTTACACGACTCCTCTGGGCTTGACTACGGGATCGCGTTATGATGGGGCTTCGACGAGAAGCTATATTTAAATATTACCTGAGAAATTTTGAAAGATTGCCTTTAGATTTAACCCTCGCTTAGTTATTCCAATAAAAACAAAGAAAAAGAAAAGAAAAAACAAGAGTTAGTAGATATTCAGAAAATTCGGATGCATGTCCTATGGGGGAACCCTTTTGTGCCAAGGGTAGGCCTAGCATGAAAATGCAGTCCTCCAGAGCAGGCACTATACAATACCTGATGGATCCGATCGACTGATCGTGTGAGGAATGATTTGAAAAATTTGGCCACTTGGAGTGAGAAGAGACATTTGCCCTAAAACATGAGGACGAAGTCGGAACGGATTGCTTGCTTTGATCTACACATAAAATGATTTGTGAAAGGGATTGCCATGTCTCGATTAATTTATTCAATGAACCCTAAAGGGGAAAAAGCGAGTCAAATGGATAAAATTGGTGATTTATTCAAAATCGACCGATTTACCCAAGAATAGGTAAGCCGGATAACATTGACGATTTATTCAAAATTGATCGAATAGATAGACTTGGTCAACTGAATTGAATGAAATTGATGATCTCTTCAAAATCAACTTGATTTCGCCCTAAAATGGGTAAATTGGCCAAAGAGATGAAATGGAGTTAATGATTTATTTTAAAAATCGGCCAAATCCCTAAAAGGGTGAATTGGTCAAATGAATTAATGATTTATTCAAAAATCGACCGGATGACCCTAAAAAGGGTAAATTGGTCAAATGAATTGATTTATTCAAAAATTGACCGGATGACCCTAAAAAAGGGTAAATTGGTCAAATGTATTGGATGAAATGAATTTACTAAAATTGAATGAATTGACAAAAATGGATTGGATAAAATGGATGATTTGTTCAAAAATCGATTGAGTTCTCTACCCATTGGGTAGTTTCAAGAAATCATTACAATGCCTTAGTCTATGAGCCTCCTAAAATCAAGATTTGGCCTCCATTGATTTATCGTCTCAATAGTGAAGAATTATTTGGGTTTCTTCAAATTAATGTCCTTTACGCAAGGGATTTTTACCAATTTTGATAAAGTGGCCAAAAGGTGATTATTAGACGCTCATATTCCAAAGATCGCTCTATGAAAATGATCGGATCCTACCTTACCTTGTGCACTACCCCTTTGGATGATACAAAAAATGTAAACGTGCAAGTCTCCTTGGATTAAGTATCCGAGACATATGGTGGCTTATTCCTAAACACGGGATCCCCTAAATGGCATTCCCTTCCTAGGGTGGATGCGTGATGTCAGTTTATTAAAAGCAGTAAGATATGCAATTTGAAATGAGACATGACCTAAGGAACCCTTTATCTGCCAGGGTAGGCCTAAAATGGTATGGCATTATTAATTTATGAACGAAATATACCACAATTTTTAAACATGCAATAGCCTATCTATAAGGGTATGTCCTAAAAGAAGGTCATGCCCGACCTCTTATTTCCTAACGTTTGTGAATGCAAAGGCAAGAGACAAGGAAAGTTAGTTCAACACATAATCACATAACACGTTGGACAATTAAATGATATAAAAAGTAGGAAAAGTAAATAAGGAAAAGGGTGGGATCCCTCCCCTCGTGAATGGTGTCCCTAATAGGGTAAGGCAGACTCTACCCTAGGTGAACTATATGGATGCATGAGGTTGGGGTTCACTAATGCATCTAACTCGATAAGCTCAGGTCCCCAAGCCTTCAGACTTAGGGCCAAGGGTCATCAATTCCATGGCCCTTTGTCGGTGGCTCGAGCGATTCCCCAAACACCGCTACGCACACGTCGTGTCACGGCCGCATGTTTGAGTGAATCTATAAAAAACCTCAACCTTCGACTAAAAACTAAGGATATTAACCCAAAGTTTAAAGCGGAAGAGTGAGTGACCCATTGGATCGTGCTACGCACACGTCGTGTCACGATCACACGTCCAAGTGGGTCTCCTAATCCTAATAGGGTGGAGTGGCGTGACAAGCCACTAAAAAGAAAAATAAGGGGGGATGAATAGTAAAGCGTATGCGCGTATGATAGTGCACGTTTTGGAGGGGAGGGATCGAGAACCAATGCGTGGCTCTAAGGGTGACACACACCCCCCCAAGTGCAATGACAAGCGCGGTATAAACAATTAAACATTCATTCAAACATCCAATCATACATACGTGAGTGAGGGAGCTTGATACGTGAGCGAATCAAAAAGTCCTAAAAATGAAAAATGCAACCCTAATATCCAAATGCAATTCATAAAAAGGGTAGAAAAAGGAAAAAGAATGGTTAAATCAAAAATGCTCGGACCCACTTAGGAAGTCCCCAGTGGAGTCGCCAACTGTCGCGCCCCACTTTTTGGAAAAAATAAAATAATTTGTTTTTGTTGAATTTTATTGATTTGGGAAAAATGAATTTTGTTGATAAAAACAAAAATGGGTCTAAATGGGACTTTTGAAAATGCGACGATTTGACCCAAGAAAAATAGTTCAAAAAGGGTTTTTTATATGAAAAATGGAGTCGCCACTTGGTATAGAGTTAGGGTGTACCAAGTCACCCAAAAATGAATTTTTTAAAGAAAAAAGTAAGAAAACCCTTTTTAAACGACTCCTAGTCCACGTAAAACAAAGAAAAAGGTTCGGGAGTCACATTTGACGAAGGGGAAGGCAAGGATAAAAATCCAAGGCACCCCTTCGACCTAGTTAAGGCTAGTTGCGCGATTTAACCCTTATTTTCCTATATTTTCTACCCAAAGTATGTATTGCAAATTGGATTTGACTAATGAATGAGAAATGCAATCCTAAATCTAAGAAATGTTTCTTATGAGGCTTTTGGTCCCATTCACACGAGTCGTGACGGCCAATAAGGAAAGTCCTCATAGAAAATCATGAATGATGCAAATGAGGACTCAAATGAGAGTGTAAGTGTGCAAAATGTAGAAAAAAGTGCATGTGTGCAATTTGAAAGTGTTTGTGTGCAAATGAATAAAAATATAAATGCTCGTGTGCAAGTGAATGAAAATAGTAAATATATAAGTAAAATAGGTGCAATGTGTGAAGTGAAAAGTAAAGAAAGTGAATAAGTGTGTGAATATGACATGTGGATTTAAAATATATAATTAGTGAGGAAAATAGTGAGAAAATGATATGAAAATGCATGAACTTAGAGGAATGCATCAGGTCGGGTACGGGAATGACCTCTAGTTTTTGTGATTTTAATTTTCCCTTTGATTAGAAAGAAAAAACTAGCGTGCTAAGGCTATTTTGAAGCCACACTCGCTCGTTTCCCTTACCCAAGGGGGTTTCGCAAGCAAATGGACCCTATAACTAATATGAAATGCAAAAACCTAAAAATGAGGGGAAAAGGGATTCGAGGGGCATGCAAAACGATAAAACTAAAAAGAATGCATGATATGTAATGAACATGCAAACATGTACTATCGAGGGGAAATCCCTAAGGGTCTAGCGTTAGACTAACCCATTCTATGAATTCCGACTAGCGTTGGACTAGTGGAAACGTACATCCATCCATCACATTCATTCAGGCTATGGAAAGCGAGTAGATATGCCCAAACACTCATAAACACATAGCACATAACATTTAGCATGCTCGACTAGATGCAAGGCCCTAACAAAGCAAATTAACACGTAGTAACTAAGCATGCAAGACACATAAGACAATTAAAGCCTTAACTATTACATTTGCTAGCTAGGCACACGTCTTCGATAGGTCTTCATTGAATGCTCCTCCAAGCCCTATCTATTACATTCACTAACTAAAACAAAAGAGGGAAAGGGAAAATGAACCAAATTGCTCGCCAAAGCCCTATCTATTACAAGCCAAGAGGTGTACACATACCCCATTAAAAGAATAACTTAATGAAAACAAAAAGTAAATGACATAAGTAAAAGGAATTAAAGAAAAGCTAGGAAAGCAAAGTAGACATGCAATTCACTTAGCACATTGGATCACATAGGAGAGACAAAAAGATAAAAGAGATTATACCGCCCCCTTGGAATGGTGTCCAAATGAAAGAAAAATGGCTTCAAAACAATAAAAAGGTCACGGTACCTCAAATAGTAAAATATAACAAAGTCACCAAATCTCTCCTAATTGCAATTTAAATGAAATCAAACAATACATAGTCTTCAATAAAGGAATCCACCAAGGACCCAAATGCAAGCATTAATCAACCATTCAAAGCCAAATGAAACATTTTAGAAATTCAAAGGTCCTAAGAGCCAAGAAAAGATCCAGCCATGGTTTGAATGCAAATATCTTAGGACCTAATTGCAAGATCATGGAATGAAATTGGGCCATAATGCATTGCTGCAAAAATCACAGGGACCCAATTGATTAGTTTTCTCAATTTTGTGGGTCATAATTGCATAAGGTGACACTTGAGGGGGTTAAGAGGCAATTTTGAAGAATTATTTCATGCATGCTACGTAGAAAACTGAAATCTTCTTCACTTATGCAAATTTCTGCCGCAAGTTTGGACAGCTTCAAACCACATACCAGAAAAAACACAAAAACCCATTTGTTTGCCAATCCAAACTCAACTCAGCTTTAAACTAGACAGCAACCACATCTTTATCATCATCCAAACAGGCAGAAAACTTAAAAAATCTCATGCAAAAATTCTGGAAAGAAAATGTAGACATTTAAAAAAAACGAAACTGCTGCAACCTTTCTTAGTTTCACCTTCCAAGACCAGATTTATATTCAAACATATGCCTTAACAAAAGTTTTCTTGATCCAAACTTTGATATCCCAACAAGCAAAGACATGGGAAGGAGTTCAAACAGGGGAAGAACTGATGCAAAATCATGGAAACTTTCATGCCAAACACGCAGGAACACATGAGCCTCTACAACCTAAAGAGACATCTGCTGCATTTTCGTTTATTCATAACCAGATTTGGGCATAAACTAATGCAAACTTTGGACAAATTCTATCACACAAAAATCCAAATTTTGGTCAAGCAACACAACACACAACTTAAACCTCCAAACGAATCAAAACACAAAGGGAAAAACATGCAAATGCTGGGAAATTTTTATGCCAAAAGGTTCGACATTCCTCATCTCATCAGATTTCCAGCAACGTTTTTGATTATAGCTATAGCTCACATATTCTTAGACCCATACTTGCAAACTCAAATCACTCATCCAATTTCCTTTTTTGAAACAAGATTAACTAACACATTATGTGACAAAACTCACTTGATGAGCTATTTATGAAGAAGAAAACAGCAACAAGAAAAGAAATGGGTCATGGCCGAAAAAACCAAAGCTGCGGCAGAATTTCCTGAGTGCACTTTGCAGCTTGTTTCATGTAGTTGGGTCCTAAATAAATTCTATCAATGCCACAAATCAATAATGAATGTAAGACTCTTGACTCATGTTGTTCACTTCATTCAAACACAAACATCTATTACCTACAAGAGAATCTAAACAACTCATCCAAATACAAAATGCAGCAAAGTAATACAAGGATTAACGTCTACTTCATTAGACCAGAAATTCCCTTGAGAGTGTTGTTAGCAACACCCAAATGCACATGTTCACTCTCAATTTGTCCAAGAATGCTGCTTCATACGGAAAATACAACCCAGATGAACAACAATAAAATGATCACTGCTGCAACAAAGGATGAAACAAAAACTGTTGTCCGAAACAACTTTGCTCAAGGAAGACAATTCTGATTTCAAACATAAACTCACAGCTTTGTCCAACAGAATTCAATCGAGATCCTAATCTGTAACTGAATCAGCAAAACATATGTAACACACACAGGAAAAGCTGATGTAAAAGTATAGGGACGTGTTCATGTAAAAGAATGACAATCTGAAATTCATTTTTAGCAAGAAAAATTCAGACATTCCAACGCCCCCAAACACGCAATCCTAACGTCTCTTGTCTAATTCATTTCACCAAGTAGATGATGAGAGCCTTTTGACAGACTGGGTTGTCATGGGCAAGAACGACAGCGAAGGGAAACACAGGGATGAACCTTCAACATATGAATTTAAACGTCCGAAAGAAAAGAAAAGGAACGCATGCCAAAACTGAAAACAAATCCTTATTGCCACATTCTGTTTTCAACTGCTAGCATAGGCAAGAAACAACCAAAAAGATTGGCTAGTCTCAAGTGTGTTCAAGGTATCAGGGCTAAGCAATAAACAAGAAACCAAACTGTAAATTAAAATTTCAATTCAATCGGCCAAAAGCCGACAATTCCAAACTTGTAAACATCCATCAAGAACCCAAAAGATCCAAGCAAGCATAAAAAAGATAAAAGGCATGGCCTTTAAGACACCCAGCTGGAAAACTGTGGCCTTTCTACATGGCAAAACTAAAATATCATTCTTGAACCGAGAGAAAAAAGTAATAGTATACCTGAATCAGCAAAAGATGAAAACGGATTGGACAAATATTCAGCAAACAACTTTGCCTTTTCAATGAGGATAGCAGACAACAATGGAAGCACCGGTTTCCTCCTCAGCTTCGTATTTCTCTCCTTCGGTCAGCCCAGTTCTTCACCAACTTCCTTCCTTCGTTTGAAATTACCTTGTTTTCCTTTCTTCTCAAACTCACGCCACTAATCACTCACATCACCTTCCTTTTTCTGATTTCTTCCCCCTTTTTCCAGACCCTTGCTATCTTTCTATCTCTCACGCTCTTCCTCTCTCTTGCTCACTCCAGATTTTCCAGCCGTCCTCTTCTCCCTCGATTCACTCCCCCTCTCCGTAGCCTCTCTTCAGCCTACAAACGTTACCTTCTCACAGTTTTGTTCATCCTGTTTTCCTCTCTGATTTCTGCTCGTCGATGGTACCAAGGCAGAAAGTATTGTTGTGGTTGAGGTGAGCTAGTGGAGAGAATTCGTGGTTTAAGGGTAGTGGAGTGTTTGAAAGGAAATGGTGAGTGGTGACTGAGATGTCATCCGGCAGAATTGGAGATATTTTTTTATTTTTTTATTTTTTGAAACAAACAAAATTGATAATAATAAAAAGAAATAACCAAAACAAAATAATTAACATTTGATGAAAAATAAACTAGAACAATAGAATGCAATTTCCATTTCTTTTCCATTTCCCATTTTCATCGTTTTTCTCTTTTTTTTTTCATCTTTTTTTTTCAAAATAACTTAACAAAAATAAACAAAATGCCAAAAGATTGAATTTAGAAGACATAAAACATATTTTGTGGGCAATTTTCTTTTTTTCTTTTTTCTTTTCTCTCCTCTTTTCTTTTCACTTTCTCATTTTCATTCATTTTCCAAGAGATTCTATGCTAACAACTTAAAAATAAAAATAAAACTAAAAATAAAAATCGAATAAAACTAAAATGAAAAAATTAAAAATAAACAGCAAATGAAATTACACCAAAATTTGGTGTCTACAAGGTGCGTTTAATAAAACTGAAGTTTGAAAACTGAAATTTAAAATATGAAATCTAAAACCTGAATTCATTAAGTTATTGAATTGTTAAGTATTAAATCTAATACATTTGAATGTATATCACATTTATGATAAGTTAATAGTTTATCACTTAATTTTGGGAGCAGGTTTTGCCTAGAAAATTCAGTGCTACTTACTTAATTTAGATGTTTAATTTTTTGTTATCAAACGGTCTGAATATATTAAGATCTGAATCCCTTAATTTTAAGTGCTAAATTGGGTTATCAAACAAGGCCTAAAATACTGTACCCTAATCAGGGGCAGAGCTAAGACCTCACATTAAATGGGGTCAAATTTTAGAAAACTATTAACTTTACATACAAGTTAAAATTGTACCATACAAGTACTCATTTTTTTTTAAATGCTGCAAAATCAATTCATTGGCAACTTTTTAAATACATCTTTTTCAATGTAACTAAATGAATCTCTTGATTTTTTTAAAAATGATTTGTGAATCACCATCAACTTGATCTTCTACGAGTTTCTTTTAAGAAATTTATATTTACTGTGTTATAAATAAAAATCATAATAATTTAATTTCGTATTATAAATAAAAAATTTACCATCCACTTAAAAAGTTCTTGATTTTAGAAATTTTGAAGTTTGAAAAATTGGTTTTCTCACTCCACTCAAACAATTCCACCCCTTATTTTTGTAAACTTTGGATGAATTTATTCTTGAACTAACTTCCATAAATAACTTGAAATAAATTCAAAATTATTGTGATGATAAGAATTATGAAATTTCAATTGCTTGTAGTCAATATAGATAGAAAAGAGAATTTGATAAAATTTAGTGGGGTCATATAAGATGCAACTTCAAAATTTTCTAAGTTACCTAAACCTAAAAACTAATTTTCCAAAATTAAGTGGCGTCAATTAACCCCATTTGCTTGCATGTGGCCCCACCACTGACCCTAATTGAGGTTTTTGTTACAAAGAGGTGCTAAACCTCCTTCTCTTTTATAGAAATCAGTTTAAAAAATAAGAGTAGTGACTAGTGTAGCTTGTGTGATGAAAATTTTGTAAATTTTATTAGCTTTCTTAACGAAGTTAAATGCAATCAAGTGCATTGCTTGACAATGCCACGTTAGGAACAAGATATGTGAAACGTAGCAAAAATATTCAAGCTACATAATTTTAAGAATCATGAAAATTGCCAAGATCTTACGTGGACGCAAAGGTTTAGCACCTCGATATCAACTCTTCTTAAGAAATGCCTTTTATTTAAAATATGTCTATGTATGCTAATATTATAGAGACACAAAATGGCAAATTATTGGACTTCGTTACACATGATTCCATCAATATCCAGAGTTCCTTTTTTTTTTTTTTCTCTCACCGTTGTGTTCGAAACAAAAGAGATTAATTTTTAAAAGTTAAAAATTCCAAACTCTGCAGAAACTGCAGGATTGTAGTCGCCATATATACTGTGAGGACCCAAAAAAAAAAAATTTCTTATTTATCGGATATTACAAGTTCACTTAAGCATTTATTTACTCATTTTCTCCGAATTATTCATTTCGACCATTTACAAATCCATTGATATGGAACAACGCCTCTTTTATATTTTAAAACATTTTTGTTGGAAAATTCACTTTTCAAAAATTCGTTTAGTTCGAAATAACAAGTACACGTTTTCGAGGCTATACTTGAATCAAGAGTGTATTAATATTGGAGAATTAAAAATGATCAATAGTAGATTAAGAAAGGTTAATTGAGGAATTAATACTAGACTCCTGTGAGGACTCGCAAAATTTATTATTTTAAATTCCTATTTCGAGCTCATTGTATATTTAATTGCCCATTTATTCTGAATAATATTTTTTAGCCTTTTTAGACCTAAGTACATGGTTTTATAGTTTCGTTATATTTCTAAAGTGTCTCATTTTAAAAATAAATAAAAAAAAATATAGATAAATAAACAAATATTTTCTTACAAGCTTATTTAGCGAAAAAGTGAAAAACGTGTCTAAACACTTTAGCCAATTGGGAGTACAATAAGCTCAAAATTTGAGACCTATACAATGGTCCTAAAATAGACAATTTTAGGTTTAAACACACAAGTAATAGCTAGTGGTACGATCGTTATAAGAATTTCTCAAAGGTTTTAATTTTTATTGCGCCTAAATTAGAAATACGTGTTTTCACGTGCGCGCTTAATTGAGGGACTTTGGACCATTATTTTGGAACAATTAAGAATGAATAATATTTATATGAATGTAAGGGCCCTAGAGGTTTAGTGCACTAGTGCAACAAACGTAAGAGAAATCGGATACAAAACGCGCGCGTAGGGTACTAGTTAAAATTGATTTGACGTATCAAAGGATTTGACGTCAAGCGTCTTTTGTACGCAAAGGCTACAGAGCCGAAATTCATTTCCTTTTCTCTGCTACAATGGCCGGCTAGACTGCAGCAAAGGAACAACCAAAGTCACCATTTCTTTTCTTCTAAAACTCAACCAAATTCCTACCAAAACTTCCATAGATTCTCACCAAACTTCACATTCGTTTAGCTTTTCACTTGGACAACAACTTAGGCTGGAAAAGGGAGGAGTTTCACGGCTGTCTTCAGGCTTCATAGGGACCGAAATTTTCTGATTTGAACAGCCATCAAAGTAGGTAGCCATCTAACTTCTTAAACTTGTTTATGGAGTTTGATTTACGCATTTGAGTTGGAATCTTTACTTTAGTAGCTTGTATTGTTGGAAAAAGTGGGCTCTATGAATTCCCACTCTTGGGTTGTTGCTGATTCTGTGCTTGATGAAGTTTATGATGACGGATTAGTGTTTAAGTTAGTGTTTCGTTGAAGAAAAACTGCAGGAAACTCACGTAGAGAGCAAGGGCCAAACTTGACCATTTTGCCCCTGCTCTGTTCGGTCATTTTATTGCAGAAATTGAGGATTTAATGGCTTGATTGTGTAGTTTACATGTTGTAGAAGTTGTGTACAAAATTTCGTTGAAAAATATTGAGTTTTGGTTGCTCAAACGAATTTATTTCAAAAACTAGTAAACTGGAAAACGGTTTCGCCGTAATCCAGACCAGTGGTTGTATTTCGTCCATAACTCCGTACTCCGACGTCGAAATCAGGTGCCGTTAGCGGCATTTGAAACTAGACGTTTCCATGTTTTTATCGGTGTATAATGCACATCCTGGTTTTATGTGTGTGAGCCACACCATTCATCTGAAGTCGGCTGTCCTGTTTCTCCGTTCTGCCGAAATGATTTGATGATGCTGCAACTTGAGCCTTGATTTTGAACCAGTTGCATGCTGAAACTTGAAACGATTTCTTCTGTGAAGTTGTATCCCTATGAATTTATTTTCTAACACTATCAACCATTCCCAATTCCGAGTTAAATTGAGAGAGTTATGATCAAAATACGGCGACTGCTCGTTTTGAAAATCTTAGATTTGGACAGATTGCCTTAAGGATTTTTCCAAACTTTGGTTGATTGAATGACCCCCCTCCCGAGGGTATTTTTCCGTGAAATTTGATAGAGAGATAACCTTCATATGGAAGTATTATACTGCAAAATTTGGTGTCAATCCAAGTCCGTTTCGGCACTTAACTAAAGGTCCAAAGTTGGAACCAAATCTGGAAATTTTGTAACAGTCTTGAATTTTTCCCAACTTTGAGCTACCATATCTTGGTGCTCGAAACTCCGATTCTTGATCCGTTTGTTCTGACCTAAACCTTACTTGCACCTCTAATTGATCTATAAATTTCAAGGGCTGGTTTGCAACGAGTGAATTCTGCCGAATTTTCAAAGTTAGCGAAAAACCAACCCCGGCTCAATCCTGGGTGATTTGGAACAGCAACTTTAGGCTCATTTTTGAGCACTTTCCACTTCGATTCATGGAAAAGTGTCTTCTAGGAACTTTCAGTACTTTCTAAGAGGTTTTCAACGGTATAAAGTTTTCCAATTCTTGACTTATGCCGAGTGAGTTACGATTTTTCAAAGATTCATAACAAAACTGAAATTTTTCCAACTTTCAAGGAAATAGAGTTTTTCAAGAACTCTTTATTCTTTTGATATTATCTAAACGTTTTATCCCCGATTTCCTAGATAAAGACTTAAATATTGTTGAATGTTATCAAACCTCTCTCGAACCTCGATTTACGAGTAATTGAGATTCATTTTCACGGAATTTCCTAGAGTAATACTAGTGAACGAATTATTCCTCGATATTTGGGATATGGGTGATAATTCACTATTATTTGCTCAGGCACGCACGAGGACCTCCAAGAGGACCCTACTGTGGAAGTTTGAACTCTTCCTCCAATTTACTTGCTTGCATAACTTGGTGAGTGTCAAGTGTATGTCTACTTGAACCCTAAAGTCTTGATTCATGCTTGATTCACCTGATTTCATGCTTAGCTTAACTGATTTTGACAAAATGGAGTCGAGTGTGTACTTGATCGCACTCGTTCTCATTCGAAACGAATGACTCATGCTTAACATGATTTGCTTGGTTTACATGACTTGAAATGTCTGCTTAAACCTATCAAATGCTTGAATACATGAAATGGTATGCTATGATTGCATACGTCGATGGAGTGAATCTCCTCGATATTTACATGACAAATGGGGGACGCCCAAACTCATAGGCCGACCTTGGAACTCGAGCCGGCATGGGCTTGGTCGGGAACCTCGGTGAGCCATGAGACTCAAATGATAAGCTTGATCTATTGAGAGATCTCGCTTGGCATACTCGTATAGTATCGCCTTATAAATGTAGTGCGGTGTATGGTGGACGGATGAGAAATAAGTGGTGAACTACGGATATGAAATATCAACCCGGTTGACGGAGAGTCATCATGGGAAGATATACGAATGAACTGGCAAAGCAAGTGGAACTTAGCTCCTGAGAGCTACCATATCCTTGAATTGTTTCTGGTTACATTTTTGGTTGGCATTATTAATTACTTACAATCTATTACTTGAATCGTTACTTGGGCTTGTTATCTGAACTATGTGCCTGCATGCGTGTTCTTGGCCTCACGAGCGTTTTTGCTCACCCTGTAGATTTGTTTTCCTTAACAGGTTTGAACTCGGAGGTAAAATGGAGAAGCCCTCCTGATGTACTTTTGTTTTAGGGTTTGCTATTACTTTTGGTTATGCCTTTGATTTTTGGGTTGTATTTTGGGAAATTGAAATGTAACTTTTGAGAACTGTCACAGTTGGTATCAGAGCCATATGCCGACAGTTGGGACTTTAAGTCCTTCGTCTGGAAAAGCCCCGAGCCTCTCGTTCGTGAAGAGTCACGAAGCGAAACTCTCCGTAGGGGATGCCCGCGTGCGGGTGGTAAGCTGATAGGTACCCCGTGATGTGACCCTGAGAACTGTATTTTGTATACTAACGTGTGGTTTGGAGAATGGATGACTATTATTAAGTTTGAACGCTTGCGCATTTATTGTATCTAAGTTATTGACTTGTATCGTGTGGTCCGGTAATAAGCTTGAATGGAATTGCTTAAGCCCTGGCGAGAGCTAGGCAGGCGTTCCGCGGATACCCTTTGGTGCGCCTTAGGGAGAAGTGGGGGCGTCACATATACACGTTCCTTGGGAACTACAGGACTGAATCAGAGAAAACAAATTTTGTCCCAAGTCAACATATCAGCCCTAAGTAAGTACAAATTTGTTTAGTTTCTCAACTATTTGGGTTTTTTTTTTCCAGTCATGATTATTGGATGTACGCGTTGTTCTGTTGTGGTGATAAAGAATTTTGATTCCAATACCACAGGTTTGTTTGCTTTTATTGATACTATTATTGATAACCAACTAATTTCTCATGAACAAATCTTCATTAACCTTGGATTAATGACTTTTCAAATCTCAACAAGAAATTCAAGGATGATGATCACTAAACTGGAATGGTAAATTTTGTGAAAGATCATTGATTGCCAATTAACCAAATTCTTGATAATCAATTCGGTAGTTGTGCGTTTGCAATCCTTTAGCTGCATGTGACTCCCACCATCGGCTTATTTAAGCAGTTTTTGCATCAACAGAACTTATCTGGATTCCCCATGGAGAATGGAAATCATGCAAGTCTTGCATGCAAAACATTTGCAAAGAGCAGTATGTTGGATCCTTAATCCAACGTTGAATTTATATGTGAATAATTATGGGTTGCAAACTGTCAAATAAGGTTAAATCCAATTAAAGTGATCAAATATGGTTTGGACTTAATGCATCTAATAGGGTGTGGATCTTTAATGTGTAGAGACTTAAAGATATTTTCTATTTCTATGATGGATTGAAATAGGGATCTAAAGGGTAAGAGGATTGTTATCTATAAATAGGGTTATGGTCCCCAGGTCACACGTATTCTATTTGTCATATTTTCTAGTACTACAAAAATAGCATTTTCCTGATATCCCATCGTTAGGAAAGATACCAAAGAGATACTTAAGGGCTCTCTCAAGAATTGACAAATATGTGTTGACCTGGAAGACCATCCCAATATCTTTGGAGATTCAAATATCAGTTTGTCGATATGAATCCAGATACGCTTCCGCTATTTCAATGTTAATTTATTTCTTAATAATCACCATATAGATTTTGGGTTTAATAGGTGATGGTATTCACCAAAGGTTAATTTTAGATAACTACCCTAACAAGTGGTATCAGAGCCGGATATGGTTGATTATTAGGAAATAATTTGGATTTAGTAATTCATAGTTTTGTTAAAAAAAAACTATGATTAATTTAGTTTTTATTTGCACGGCCAACAATTTTGTTCCGTGGTTGTAGTCATGTTCATGATTTGGCTTTATGTTTCAGTTTCGTGTTTTGGCTTTTATAATCCCTAAAAGAATTGCATTCACTTTTGGTTTTGCTGCATGGCCAATGAATCCGGACTACTTATTTGCTAAAGTCATTCACGTGCTTTCTTAATGATTATCGTGTGAATCTGTGAACAACATGAATCAAGTTCCAGCGTTACTACCCAACCTTCTAAGGCTTGGTGGTGTTGGGAGGTCAAGGGTTCGATTCTTGCCTTCCACCAAATTATCACAACATGTGGCGGTTTTCGTTGATCATATTCGATGGAGTTTCTACTCACATCAAATCCCCTCCCCCTCCCCCCGAGATTAGACTAGTTTAGGTTATAAGAATCCTATCGTTGCGACCAAAAAAAAAAAAAAAAGTTCCAACGTTGCGTCTCCATCTCTATGCTCACAACATTGATCGCTTAGATGTCAATTCGTGACGTTAATTGACGTGAATTGTGTCTTTATGCCTTCGGTCAGGTCCCATGATAGTCAAACCTTGGTTGTTGGCTTTGATATTTTTACTTGGCCGATTCATTGTTTATTGCACAGATTCATTATTTTTAGTTAGCCAATTCATTGTTATGCAAATTGATTTTTAATACATTTATGTTAAGGATATTAGGGTTTCTCTAATTTAAGTTAACCTTAATAAAGATAAACAAGACATTTAAACCCAACAAAAGTCCATATGTTTGCCCAACTAAATATACAGTTTTATAAGACATTATGGATTTCAAGAAATATTTTAGGCTTGCATGATAAATTTGGATCAAATTATAGATATGGACTTTTGGTCCAAATAAGTCTTGATCCAATTGACTGGTTTTACTAGATTTGATTGGTTTGACCATATTTGACCACGTTTTGACCAGAGTTAACCAAAGTTGACTTTGATCAAAATTTTTGTTTAATTTGTATAATTCTAAATTTGAATTTTGGTATGATTATATATATTTTGAAATAAATTAATTGAAATAATATGCCACCAAAGTGACTTCTATTGTGAAATTAATTTATTTTAGAATATAACCGATTGAGCACTTGTGATTTTATGAATATTGATTGGCCCAAAGAAAGGTCAATATTTAATAAAGTTACATGTACACTTATAGTAATAAACATGTGATAATTATTCGATTTTTACATGTGAATTATAAATTGGCCGAAAGGAAAATTTATTTTTTGACATGTTATTATTGTCAGTGTTTATTACTACGCCAAGATATCACTTGGAAGTTAATATTTTGTCCAAAGATAAAATATTAATGGAACATCGGTATCTTGAGATGGGCTACCATTATTTGAATTTATTATTATTTGGTTTAAGTGAGTATAGTTTTAATTATTTTATGTTTTTCTGTTCAGTTGTAAATGATCTTACAAATATTACTATCAATATCAATAATATTCCCATGTTGAATGACACAAATTTCAAATCCTGGAAAGAAAATCTCTTGATAATATTTGGAGTAATGGATCTCGACCTTGCGTTAAGGGATGACTCTTCCTCACCTCTTACAGATCATAGTACATCTGATGAAAAAATAGATAAGAAAAAGTGGGAGAGATCAAATCGCTTGTGTCTGATGATCATTAAAAAGATTGTTCCAAAAGCATTCAAAGGAACAATGTCAGAAATAACAGTAACCGCTAAAGAGTTCCTTCAGGACATTAAAAAAAAGTTTGTCAAAAACGAAAAAACTGAAATTAGTACGCTCTTGACACGCCTAATTTCAATAAAATATAGTGGTAAAGGCAATATCAGAGAGTACATTATAGAAATGTCGCATCTTCCTTCAAAATTAAATGCACTTAAATTGACATTCTCTGAAGAATTTCTAGTGCATTTGATTTTAATATCTCTTCCTACATAGTTTAGTCAGTTTAAAATGAGTTATAACTGTCAAAAGGAGACTTAGTTTCTAAATAAACTCATCTCATACTGTGTAGAGGAAGAGAAAAAATTAAAGCAAGATCAGACAGAAAGTGCCCATCTAGTGTCAACCACTAATAATAAAAACAAAGGACTTAAGAGAAAGAAGGAAAAAGGAGTTGCAGGTACAGCGCCACAAAAGAAACAACAAAAGAAATCAGATGATCAGGGAAAGAATAGTTGTTTCTTCTGTAGAGTTGAAGGGCATAAAAAGAAGCATTGCACCAATTATCACGCTTGGTGTGCTAAGAAATGTATGCTTCTTAATTTAATTTGTTTTGAGATTAATTTAACTTCGGTACCTAGACACACATAGTGATTAGATTCAGGTGCAACAACTCACATCAATGTGTCTATGTAGGGTTGTCTGAATTGCTGAAAGTCTAATCATAATGAAAGATATATCTACGTGGACAATGGCAAAACAGTTCAAGTTGAGGCAATAGGGGTTTTTAGATTATTGTTAAAGACCGGATTTTATTTGGATCTTAATGAAATATTTGTTGTACTGTCTTTTTGACGAAATTTAATTTCTATTTCTGCTTTGGACAAATTTGATTATTTTTGTTCATTTGAAAATGAAAATTTTGAATTATTTCATGATTCAAAATTGGTTGGTTCTGATTTTTTAATACACTACGATAATCTATATTTAATTGATACAATTACCTCAGTTAATAAATCTCTGCATTTGAGTACTAGAGAAGTAAAGAGAAAATTAATCAATGAGAATTCAGCTGCATTATGGCACAAGAGATTGAGATATATCTCCAAACGAAAAATGAAAAGACTTGTGTCAAATAAAATTCTCGATCCCTTAAATTTGACAGATTTTGATGATTATGTTAACTGTATAAAGGAGAAACAAACTAATAAAAGGAGATTTGAAGCCAATAGATCCTTAGACGTCTTAGAACTTATACATACAGATATTTGTGGACCATTTTCTACATCTG